>NW_004797505.1:532435-553897 GCF_000002075.1 Aplysia californica
CACACACACACACACTCACATAGACACACACACACACACACACATACATACATTAACGCACACACATATTAAGCACACACATATACATACCCATATGCACAAACACACAAACAAATACACACACAAACAAACAAACACTCACCCACCCAGACAGACAGACAGACAAACAGACAGACAGACAGACAGACAGACAGACAGACAGACAGACAGACAGAGAAACACACACACAGATACACACACACACACACAAACGCACACATACACACACAAACAAAAGACGAAAAAAGACATATCATAATATTAATAGATATGTAGTTAAGTCAAAGTGTGACTAAAGAATTTTTTTTTTAATAGAAAGGAAAAAAATCATGAACGCAGTTCTTGAAAAGTATAATAATCTTTATTTTTCATAAGATTTTTTTTTTCCATTGCTGGTTCATACTACAAGCACATTTCAAGCTCAATTTGATTCAGATTCATATTATCAGTCTGTCTGTCATCAGACCTCAGAAGGTGTAACTGAAAGACAAACACTTAATTAATATTTACCACAGCATCCACAAATATATTTTAATCCTTTATTGGCCGTCATTGACAGATTATAATCCGTACAGACTAAGTCGAGACAGCCACTTCCTCAATGATTTTTAAAAACTGTATTAAAAAGGGAAGGTAAAATCTTATCGTGCGTTACATCTTCAACACGTTATAGGTCGAGAGAAAAGATATTTTGGGGGTTATTATGTGTTAAATCTGAGGTACATGCAGGTCATGGGGAAAGACAACCTTTATGTCCATCTGAGTGTTAAATGTTCGGTTTATAAAAGGCAATGAGTAAAGACACTTTGATGGCCTTTTTGTGTTAAATGTTCGGTACATTACAGGCCGTGTGGAAAGACAATACTTTGAAGGCTTTAAGCGTGTTAAATGGTAGATGCATTACAAGTCATAAGAAAAGATAATCTTGAAAGCTTTATGTGTCTTTAAATGTTAGGAACCATACAGGTCATAAATACAAAAGCAACACATGAACAGTATGCCCTACATTGTGTTCTTACTAAAAATATCTCTCTTTCTCTTTTTTCCTCTCCCCCCCCCTCTCTCTCTCTCTCTCTCTCTCTCTCTCTCTCTCTCTCTCTCTCTCTCTCTCTCTCTCTCTCTCTCTCTCTCCCTCTCTTTAACTCTCTCTCACTCTCACTTTACAGATATGACTTAAGCTGACTGAAAGAATAAAAATAATAAGGTTTTTCTTAAATTAAAGCTCAAAGCATTCCAGACTTTGAGGCTGTGTTAATCAAATGCCTTTTATCTAATTATTTTACATTTCATTGAAAGTAAAATAATTTTAATGTAATTTCTTTCCAACAGCTGATGATCTTAGACCGCCAGTTGGAATGAACAAGTTTCAACTGATTTGATAAGTATGATGGCGTATTATCGTTCAAGCATTTATTTGTGACATAGTGTGGTCAACTTGTAATTCTTTTCTTAATGCAAAGTCAGTGAAGTGTCCATAAAAGAAATGTATCAAAGTCTCAATTTCTTTTCTGTTAAACTAAACACGCAGCATTGTTTTAGATGGTTTACAGGCTTTTCACTTTCTGTAAGACAGTGTGAGGAAAGAAAATCTTAAAGATCGCAAGTGTGTTAAATGTTAGTTGCAACACAGGTTATGAAGAAAAAAGCAACAACCTTGAAGTCTTTATGTGGTTAAATGCCCTGTACAGTATAAGAACTGTAATAACTAAATACAATGGTTGCCCTTCCCTGCCCTCCCATACAACTTTCCTATCCCCACCAGTAGATAACCATTGCCCACTGCCCTAATTTACAATATTCAAAACAAATGTGTGTGTAAAATACATTGACACCGTGGTACTGGCAAACTAAACCTTCAAGCATAGATCTAGTATATAATGTGTTTTTTTAAAGTAACATTTATCTTAATTACAAAATAGAGATTTCAAGGATTTTGAATACATAGCAGATGAGACTAACTAAAAACAGAAATTTTCTCAGAATTAAAACATCATTAAAAACAAAGTAAGTGAACATTCTCAAAATTAAGACAAGATATACAAATATAGGCTACAGTACATAAAAAGTACATTGTATTTTCTTCACATGATTGACTTAAGCTCTGTCATATATTCTCTACTGTTCTAGAGCAATTGACAAGAAGTGTTTAAGAACATGAAAGACTAGGTCAAAGTACAAATGTAAGCATTATGTATCTAGTTCACACTGTACAAAACCAAAGAACTCTAGTCAACAATGTCAGCAACCATCCACAAATACATTCATAATATGCAGGATCAAAGCTTCCAGCTACCATCTATGAATAGGGCTCTGTTCCTTATTTCTATAAACAAAAGTATAAAAATGTTGCAACAAACAAATTAAAATATCTATTAAGTTAGAAAATGCAGCACATAATATGTATCTGATAAACGGCAAAGACCTTCTTTTCTTTCATTGTTTATAAATTGCACTGTAAGAATTTAGAACAGTCATGGATATCATTAATTTTTCCTTACTCTACCCCGAGAAGACTGCATAACTGTCAGAATTGTGCATAAACAGTCATAGGTCCCCAGTCCTTATTCCACTGTGCACAATAGTGCATAAACCATCAGAATTGTCAATAAATTTGTGGTTCCCATTCCCTCATTTGATAGTAAAAATTGCGTTTAAACACTCCCCTCTCATTAAGCCTATACATCTGTAAGAATTATAATGTAAACAGTCATGGTACCCCTTTCCTTATTCCACTGTAAGAATTGTGCGTAAACTGTCAGAATTATGTAAAAAAAAGTAATGAATTATCTTTCTTTATACTACAGTAAAGGACTTCAAAAGGGAATATTAATATTATTTTATATTACTGGAGCAAGGCTTTTTTTTCTTTAAATGGTAATACTTCTGTTTAGTGTTTATGGCATGTGTGTGTGTGGGGGAGGGGGGGGGTTGTGTGTGTGTGTGTGTGTGTGTGTGTGTGTGTGTGTGTGTGTGTGTGTGTGTGTGTGTGTTTGTGTGTGTGTGTGTGTGTGTGTGTTTGTGTGTGTGTGTTATACACAGCGGCATCCAAAAGAAACTTGAAAATTTAATCACCCATTCATCGTGTGGAAGCCTTTCAATACTCACTTATGCAACATACCAATTTAAAGCTAAATTCATTTTGCATCATCAGAGACATTAATATTTCATCTATGTTAACCCTTTCGTGGCAGCTCCCGTACACTGCACATTCAACATTGTGAGCCAAGATGCCGTCCTCCATACAAAGTACAATGTACATCCTAAAATCAGCTGATTAGGCTGACTTCGTGGACCTTACTACATTCATGTTATAACTTCACTATAATAGCTTTGAATGTCGTGGCTAGCAAAAATTGGGTGCAGTAAAAGTTGGAAAAACCATATGTCACGAAGGGGTTAAGGGACATCCGAGATATTGTCACTCTAAATAGACCTTAAGAAATCAGACTTGGCAAAGTTGTGCAAAATCAAACAAAAAGCAAAATTGTCTTCGCACCTATATTCAGGAGCATCACTATTGATAGAATGGACACAAACTGCATATCCAATGAATTGAGAATTTTGTAAATGCAACAAACAATATTTTATTTTATTGGGATACTTTCAAACAAAATGGAAAATCGAGCAATCACAAATACCACACAAAACTTAAGACTGAACATTACATGTACTCATTGTTAATTTGCTTTTGAGCCATTTGTTTTGTGTAGAGCACGAACCCTTTGGACATCAACTATATTAAATTTTGGACATAACCATCTGTCATTTCATCCCAGATTTCACAGAGAGTTTCACACAAAGGGTCAGAATTGGGAGCAAAGTTGCTTATCTTCAGCTGCTGTTTTATGGGACTTCACATAACTGTAGGATTCATGATTTGGTTTTCCAAGAATTGTCAGTGGCATTGGCCTTATGAGAAAGTGCTTTGCTACGCATGGAGGTGTTAACATGAATGACATCATAACTAAAATAAGGGAAAGAAATGACGCTCAGGCACTTGTGCGATGTAGTCCACTAAACCAAGCCATCCGGGGATTCTCACTTGGGCGGTTTTGTTTATTCCAATCCCGACCACCAAAAACTATGACAGTTTCATGGCCTCTGTTCCTCACTAACAAACGATTATGTCCAAAATCTAACTAACACAGTCCATGTGCAAAAAATGTTTCGGGCTCTAAATAAAACCAATAGCTCCTGAATAAAAATGAGCACATGTAATGTTAAGTCCAGGTTCTGTGAAGTATTTGCCGCTGCTCTGTTTTCTAGTCTGAAAATATGACCAGAAGATGCTGTTCACTGCAACAACAATAATATTCTTTTTATTTTGATATTTAATTCATGTCCATTCCACAGATTTATGTTTCTTTGCTTTCACACAATTTTGCCACACCTGATTTTGTAAGGGCAATTTAGTGACCATATTTCAGGCGTTAACATAGAAGAAATATTAATGTATCAGACAATATAGAATTCATTTCGGTTTAAATTAGTATAGTGCATGAGTGGGTGGTGCCAAGCTTTAACACGATGATCGGGTGATTACACTTTCAAGTTGCTTTCGGACGCGACTATATATATTATATAAATGTATATATATATAGGCTTACATCAAAGAAATATAGAATTTCTAAGTAAAATGTGAACTTATGAAGCATATTCTCAGAGGACATAAAATACAGTCAAACATACCAATAACAGCACCGTTCCTTGTAACAGAACAGCACCTTGCTTTCTCAAAGGTAACAATAATAATTTTCAAAAAATCAACAGCATCTGTATAGTGCATCCCCGATAAACAGCAAGCTCTATATGAACTTTACAACTTAACATTTACAGGTACATTCAAACCCACTCCAATGACCACCTGACACTGACAAAGACAACCACCTGTACAAACAACCACCTCTCACTTTTCCCCCTTTTATTTTTTTTTCATACTTGTATTAAAATTATGCTGTCAGAGACAGGATATCTCAGAAGACCACTAATTCCTCCTTTGGCTCCTTGACAATGGGTTCAGCTGTACCTCCCATTGAAGCTCATGGGTTAGTGGACTGAAATAAAACTACCGAAGCATAATAAAACACATTATTTCTTCTTTTTTTTCAGATCAAATGCTTTCAAAGTAAACGACTAGTACTCAAAATGGATGATCACAGTAAGAAAATGTAAAGCTAAACAACATCAAATTATTGTTTTAATAATGCAAACATTTTATCCTGTGGAGACAGAGATTATTATTACATTCTAGTTAAAATTACTATTCTCTGTCCAAACAATAGACATATATAGGCCTATATACCTGTGTCAGTGTGGAGTAATAAAAGTGAGTAGAAGAGTGGCAAAGATTTGACAAACTTAATATTATCGACCAACTGTTCAGACGTATTAACCGCAAAACTTTGAACAAGATTTTTACTGCAGTTTCCTGATCTGTGTTATCGGTTGCATGTGCTCTAGTATTATTTTGATGAAACTCAAATTCTAGATGCTGCAGAAAAAGCAAGAAAAGATAGATAACATATGTACATAGGTTATTTTAGAAAAGGAATAAAACAGTTTTTTCTCTCTCTTAAAAAATGTTAGTCTCTGGGCTTAAAATAGCTGAACAACTTGTCCACAATGTGGCAATTCACATTTTGCTAATAAATCTCAGGTCCAGAGTTAACATGCACTGTCTATAACAAGAAGGTCTTGCAGATAGAACATTTCAGCTTTGAACCAGTGAAATGCTTGCAGTTGTTAATGAATCAGAATCAATTATTTTCAATTACATCAAAATTGTAAATGAACTGACCAGAAGATGGCACATCAATATACGAGAGGCAAAGACGCCATGTGCTGCAGAAAAGAAATTGTAAAAACATTTTAAAATGCAATTTATTACTTGTGGTGGCATGGCGGATTTGGAAAAAGGACTGCCCTATGGACATGGAATAAGTGCAAGTTCCTGAGCTCTTCATCCCCGATAGGTAACAGACTCAGGAGAAAAACATATCCAAACAAAAACATCCGGAAAAAAAATAAGTCAAACAATAAACGAGACCATGCCATACGACAACATTTCCCTGCAGATTTGTCTTATTCAGCAGTACTCAGCATGGTTACTAGTTTGGGAGAGCCTAGCTCCCGCCAAACCCAGTTGGAGATTAGCATTCACAGAGGGAAGCAAATCATTTTATGACACTTCAAGAATTAGAAAATCTGAAGCCAATTTAAGAGAGAAACCCACAAGCTGCACAGATCCACAAGTGGAAATTTTTAGTGAAAATTGTAGACGCTCAGAATGTGGCAAACTCTTCTCTGTTTTGTATTGGTCTCTATGGTCATCACTGAAGCCACAAATCATCTTAAACATAATTTTATATATTTGTCTTCAAGACATATTATTATCCCCTGCAGATGCATTGGTTACCATCAGACATTGGTAGGCAAACTATTAGTATTATTATTATAGCCTGAAACAGAGCAAAACAGCCCTGGTCAGACTCCCTGCAAGGTGTAGGGGTAATGTCACAAACAAAGTTAGCTGATTAGACGCAACAAGTTAACAAAAATGCACCCTGTTAACAATAAAGTCGTGAGAAAACTGAACCCAAAATTACCCACCAAGCTTTAAGATAAAATCCTCAAGGAAACAAAATAAGAGAGGAATACTTTGAGGAAAGACTTATGTACAGACCTAAAATAGATGGGATACAGCTGGACAGAGGTGGAGAATACAACTAAAACAGAAGTACATGGAGAGCTCTTTGTTGGTGGCTTACACTCCAAGGCAGGGGGAGATTATGAAAAACATTAAAGTCATAGGTGTGAATCATATTTTTTTACCAGAAAAAATCAAAACAGTAAAAAAAAAAAGCCTGTCTTTTTCAAAGTTGAAAGGTACAGTAGCCAAATTGACAGTGCAAAACCTAGGTGAAAAATGAAAGATACCCCTCGCAAGATAAACTTTTTCAGTCTTAGAAGTGTAGGCCTATTCATTTTGAGACCAAAGCATCATCAGATGTCTGTACACCTTGTTCCTCTGAGATTGAGAAAATGATGTTCTCCAATGACATATTATTTAAGACAAAATTTCACCAGTTATGACCTAAGAACAATGATGCATCTGTATGTTCATTTACTTAAAATAAAAACTTTAGAAAAACCAAATCATATAAGAACAGCAAAATTACCCTGAGGCAAATTGTAAGGAATGTGTAAATAGCAGAAACAGTTGGACATATGATCACATTTGTTTCAAAATTGACATCACACTAAAACATGTTCACATTTTTCAAACTCTTGTATACATCAATATTTTTAATGTTTGCTTCATGAGATTTGCACAGAAAGTCCAAACAGACAAAAGAAAAAAACAACTTTGCTTAGAAAAATCCAGTTTTTATAGCTAATATGAAGTCATGAGGTAATTTGTCAAAGCAAACGC
Source organism: Aplysia californica (assembly GCF_000002075.1). Classification (NCBI taxonomy): domain Eukaryota; kingdom Metazoa; phylum Mollusca; class Gastropoda; order Aplysiida; family Aplysiidae; genus Aplysia; species Aplysia californica. The sequence goes on from NW_004797505.1 coordinate 539,907, forward strand.
AATTTGCAATATTACAGTGTATAGTCAGATTATTACTTTTATTATTCATCCCAGCTAGAACTAATGCCGCTTTCATGTAAGGGTCATCTGAATTTCAAAGGATTTATGCATGAGAGTATGTATGTGTGTGTGTGTGTGTGTGTGTGTGTGTGTGTGTGTGTGTGTGTGTGTGTGTGTGTGTTCCGTGTGTTTGTGTGTGTGTGTGTGTGTGTGTGTGTGTGTGTGTGTGTGTGTGTGTGTGTGTGTGTGTGTGTGTGTGTGTCCGTGTGTTTGTGTGTGTGTGTGTGTGTGTGTGTGATTTCGTCTGTGTGTGCATATGAGCAAAGCTTAATTTTTCACTGCATGTGCTACTATATTGTTAATTTATGCATTTGTGTTTGTATTTATGTAAAGTGCCTCTTTGTGTTTGTATTTATGTAAAGTGCCTCGGGCTGTGTTGATATGGAAGCCGGCGCTATATAAATGATCAACATTATTATATTATTATTATTATTATTATTAATATTACTATTATAATACCATTTCACCATCTTTAAAAGTTCATACTATGCTCTGTGCCACCACTTTCCAAAGAGGAAATTTACTTGATCCGTACACTTTGCATAGCAGTCAGTCAAAATTATTTTTTGAGAAATCTAGGAGATCTTCGCACTAGAAGTACTCTAAGAATACAACCCCTGGGGTACAAAATGATCCCATAGGGTTAATAATATGTCTTTCAGCTAAGACAAAAAACTTAAGTCTGCATACACCAAAGCTCTATCATAACACAGCATAGACCTATAGAATCATACTGTGAAATTTCCAACTTAACACCATCAAAAAAAGTGAGAAACTAGTAATGGTGAAAACAATTCCACACCATCAAGGTTTTCTGTGTACCTTACAAGTTTTAGTAATGATTCATTTTATCTACATTCTGCTCACACTAACCGTGGACAATATTCTTAACCCCTTCGTGACAGGGTCAGTTTGTGCTTTACCGCACACAGTTTTGGACCCCTAGGGACACAGGGTATACGCGCTAGATTTAGTTGCCAGTTTTCTATAAATAGACTCAGTTCGCAAAAACTACTAACTACATCTAAAAAGAAAAGATTTCTTTGTACGGAAAAAAATATTCCTGAATGTAAATCTGCGATTACTTTTACAAAATGCACCTAATAGAAGCAGTATGCCAAATACAGCCTATGACAAACGGTGTTTGCCATCATGTTCTTCGCGTTTCAGAAGGCGTGACGAACGGCGCACGTTACAACAGCATCTTGGTTCGTTTGCTGTGTAAGATAAAATGACTATCGGTGTACATCATATAGGTCATGAAAGGGTTAACAACAAAGAAGGTAAGTGAGGTATGCTGACAAAATGAGTTACTTTTTAGATGTAAGCCCTGTATATACACAGATGCGTCAAATTTATAGGTTGAACTTGAACAATATATTTGTATGAAATGATAACAGACATGCATGCTAAACTTGAAGAATATCTAAAATTTTAAGCCCTGTGATGATTTCAACCAATATTTTAATTTGCAGATTGCAAGAAGTAATTCATTATAATGTAAGCACACCTCTTATATGAGGTTGTCATGAACAAATAAGAGTATGGTTGGAGTTGTCATGAACAAAACTCAATGTCATTTTTCCCCTTTTGGATTTTCGTTTTTTCTTACCAGAAAAGAGAAAGAAGATCATTAGTTCCAGGAATAGACCAATGATTGTTATGATTCAGCTCCACAGTATTACAGAAAAATACACACAGAATGATGAAAGTGACAATGGATTTCACATTTTACCATCAACCACATATAAGAAAAAATAAAAGCAAGATAAATTTGATTCGGAAGTAGAGAAAAGTATATCACACTTTGGAATTCATCAGAGGAAAAGTGAAAATAAAATCATACAAGCAGAGGAAACTTCAAGACATTCTGTATGGAATTAAGTTTCAAGAAACACTTTCAATCAGTAAACATTCCTGGGAAAAAATGTCCTATTTTCAAATACATGTTTTACAAAATCACATACCTATAAGATGGAAGAAGGCATTGCAAAAGATGCTCATGCGTCCAATCAGATAAAGAAATAAAACTTTGCATCAAAAGTAACTCTTTCTCAGAAATGTCATAGTAAGAATCACCCTGCAACAAAGGCCTAACCTAAGTCAACAGCAACATTTCTCAGAAATGTCACTGTAAGATCACCCTGCATCAAAGGTAACACTGACTCAGAAAAGTCACTGTAAGACTAACCTGCATCAACACAACACATTTGTAAAAAGTAACAATTATCTCAAGAACTGGCCATATCCTGCAACAACAGGACTCCTTTAAAGCTTATCTTAGGCTCCGTTATATTTGAATATTAGCAATTTGCTTTCTAAAAACCTTATTATTTAAAAAAAACACAATACATTTAATTATTGTATGGAGGCTCACAATTATCATACTTTCTCAGGGCAATCTTAGTATCTCTATGTATTTTCATGTCTTTCAGTATAAAGAAATTTAAATTACAATTGTTAAAATGATTCTCTAATTACCCTTTGTGTTTCTTTGTATCTTCATGTCTTTCAGTGTAATACTAACATTTACTTCATACAGATGACATCTCAATGACTCTGTTCATTTTCCCAGAGAGAATCCTGACAGTACAGAAAAACTTGCACATTAGCACTTTGTCATATTATTGTCATGAACATAGATAAAAATATACAAAAAGAAATTTTATGACAATTGACAGTACCATGTAAATAAGTAAATTCTATTCCTTGACCATTTTGAAATTTTTCTCAGCTCTGCACTACTCAACAGCTGAGAGAGGAACATATGATATCCACAGTATTTTACAGCTTTCTGTTTCATTTAATTAAAAATTAAACTGCAGTTTCCCTCATAACGTGAAAAAGATAACCTACTTAAAGCAATCTAAGCAGTGATAGAACCATCTTTTTTTCTACTGTTGTTTAGGAGGGGGAGTTAGAACCAAATATCCTCTGACAGAAAAAAAAACAAGTAAACCAACAAAAATTATGAGCGTCCACAATCCCTCCTCCCCCACCCCTCCCCTCCAAAATGGTTGTGTCACTGTTTCCATTTTTTCTTCAGCTGATCATCACCCCCCACTTTGAGTATGTCACTGCTGTTTCGTTCTTGTTTTTATTCCAAATATATAACTTATGTAAATTTCAAAATTTGTGAAAAGTGACAAAATTATCTAAAGTTTCTGTTCATAGGCTGAATTAGAAGTAAATTATTTTCTTATTTTGACAATAAGGAATAAAACATTTTGCACAAGTCAAGTATACAAAGAGAGTTTAAAAAAATAAAAAACCTAAAAGAACTAGCATTGCATCAACTCATACGTTCATATATGAATTAGTACAATAAAGCTATTAGAGCTATGTTCACATGGAAGTAGGTTCTATAAAAATGACCTTCATTATCACCATTGTCATTGACTCTAATCAACATTATTATAGTATAGACACATGAAGGTATTGCCACCACAGAAAAAACCCTCAAATATTCACAGCAGTTTTTCAGGCTTTCAACGTCCCCCTCTCAGGATCTCCATCCTTGAGGTGTTGTTCTTCAGCTGTCTTCTTGCTTTCCCTTTTCTCGTCAAGTCTTCTAAAAATAGGCTCACATGACAATATTATAATAGAAATAAAGAGAATTGTTCCAACGTAATGCAGAGCCAAATTGAAGTTACCTGTAGCGTCCAGCAAGGCACCTGTTTTGAGCAGAAGAAGAAATGAAAAAGGAGAAAGATTAGAATTTACCAAAATAGGGTCACTTTCTGGCATCAATAATCTTATGATTAGGCTACTTTGTTACTCTCTTGTGAACTGCTATTTCCGGGGTGCCTTGATAATCAAAGCAGACTTTGCGCTGTTGAGGCTTGAGAGGTGAGCAGAGTAAGCCTGATTCCCCGTTTGGACTTCTCTGTCGACATCCACCCCTTGGCGTTCATATGACCTTATGCAGTTGTGAGTGCCGTAAAACCTTACTAGAACTAAAGAAAATGGTTAGGCTAAAGTCGTCTTTGTGAGGTTGTGTCTTTGGGAAAGGCACTTTACACCAATTTTTTTCCTCTCTCTACATGGGTGAGAATGGGCATCCGACCATGGAAAGCGAAAGATCTTGTCAGTAAGTATGATAATATTTTAGCGCCTGTAAATGGCAGCTTCCTACGCAGGCTACCAAAAAGCAACAGAAAAAGTCAAAGGAAAACAAAACAAAGGAAACAAAATCAAAACAAACAAAACAAAAAGCAAACAAAAACAAAATAAAAAACAAAACCCCCCCAACTCCTGCACTGAGCCACCTACCTATAACGGGATGGTTGAGGGACAGAGTCAGCGTCACCAACATGGCCGAGATGCCAAAAGCTTTTGCCAGACGCTCCACACCGCAGTACTCGATGAGCATGATTTGGAAGAAGTTCTGCCTGAACCCCCCAAACACGCCCACCACCACGGCAAACACGACAAATGACGTGTACGTCTTGAAGAAGCGGGAGAGGTGAGAGACCGCAACAATCACCAGCAAGCTGGCAGCCACCATCTTAGACATCATTGGAGAAATAATTAATTTAAAATTAGGCCTAATAATAATAATAATAATAATAATAATAATAATAATAATAATGATAATAATAATAATAATAATAACAATAATAATAATAAAAACAATTTTGATAATACTAATAATATGATGATGATGATGATAATTACCTTAATGGTAATGACAATTTTAAAAAAATGATAATAATAATAATAAGTTATAATTACGATAACAATAATAATAATATTTATGATAATACTAATGATGATAATAATAATAATAATAATAATAATAATAATGACAATAATAATAATAATAATAATAATAATGATAATAATAATAATAATAATAATAATAATAATAATAATAATAATTTCATCTTACAGCAAAATACAAGTGAATGTATATATATGCACGTATAATAATCACAGCAAAACTGATTACGATATGTGTCTCGACGCGGTAGAATCAGGCGCTCGTCAATTTTTGGCATCTGGAGTTACTGGTATCATCTTAAAGCTTGTTCATTTGACAATCTATTAATGGAAAAAAATACACACTTATCTTGAACTGAAGTTGAGGTATTCGCGATTGAAGGAGGTCGGGATCGCCTGGTTTCAGAGGTACAATTAGCGAGAAAATGGCCGCAAAGTTTGGTTATTTCTACAGTTTGATAGTCCATGGAAACTGAAAACTTACATTATTTGTGCCTTTAATCAATGTTTTTCAGTAAAATCCACACAGAACTGTGTTTTTAATAGAACAGCAATGGTGTTAAGCCAAAAACCAGAAATTCGATAAAAACTGCCACTGGCAGAAAAAAAGCCAGTTTCTTCAATATCATTATTTTGACGAGCGCCTGATTTCACTACGATGCACATCACTTTATAAAGCACGGTCATCGGGAGAAAGCCTTAAGCGTGCTTAATGCCGCAGTGTGCTTGAGTGTGAAGTAGACATAATCCAGAGATTTTCAAGTAGAAAATATCCCGTGCTGTATCCCTTTGTAAGTAGGCCTATAACGGTCCCGTAAAAGTGTGCACCGTTATTTTTACCCGCCATGGTAGTTTTTGTTTGCTTGTTTCGTTTTGTTTTGTGGTCGAATGGGAAAGGAAAACTTAATTTAGATGGCCAGTCATGATACAGCACACTAGGCCTACACACTGCTTCAGCGTTCCACTGCCCGCTGTGCCACATTCATACCACCGCCTTCATCCCACCTCGAGCGTGATACAAAATCAGGATTAATAGATAGCAAGGGTCAACATAACATAAAGATCATAGACGCGGCCATATGATTCACCACTGGAGAGGAAAACTGTATGGCAGCCTTGGGGATCTAAATCAGACTGAGCACTTTGTGCACATCACCTGGTTGATAATATAAGTGTCACCGAGAATGTGGAAGAAAAGGAAACAGATGGTTGGCAAGTGCTCTTGTGTGGTATGCTCCTTTTTTTCTATCAAACATGTCACGACGTGGTGGAATCAGGCGCTCGTCACTTTTTCGGCAAATGGGGTTATTGGTATCAATTTAAAACCTGTTCATTTACCTTGCTTTTTGTGAAAAAAAAATCCATCTATTAGGAATAGAAGTCAAATTATTTGCGATTGAAGGAGGTCTGGGTTACCTGGTTTCAGATGTAAAATTAACGAGAAAATTGCCATCAAGGTTTGGTAACCTCCATAGCCTGAGAATCATTGGAAACTGAAAATTTCCATTTTTTGTACCTTTAATCAATGTTTTTCAGTAAAATCCACACAAAAATCTGTTTTTCGAAGGACATAAAAGGTGTGAGCCAAAAACAGAAAATTAGACAAAAATTGTCCAACAGTCCCCAAAAATGCAGATTTCTTTGATTTTTTTATTTTGACAAGCGCCTGATTTCACCACGTTGCCTCACATATATCATCCTGATGTCTCATCCTCTTTCTTTTATATATTTGTTACCCTCTTGAAACGCCTCCATTCTTCAGCAATTATATGAACTTATTGTGTTTCAAGTGCCGTAAAACTCTTACTACTACTAAACATTTTAAAACAAGACAGAGCTGAGCAACTTTCTGCCACTACATAATACCTTGGGCTTGGAAACAAATTTCTTGTCTCCCAAAAAGCCTGAGATGATGCGAGTGACCAGGTCCATGGCGCCACCGATGGTCATCAGAAGCGCTGCATCAGTCTTGTCCACCCCCGCCGTGATTGCGATGGTTGGCATGTAGATGAACAGGTAGTTGCTGAAGCACGCCATGGGGTAGTACATCGCCATCATACGGAAACGCCAGATCTAACAAACAGAGGGACAATGATATTGTTTTATTAGATGAAAATAAAAGAACAAAGTGATTCATTGCCAATACTGACAGAGGTGGGTTTTTCAGGTTTTGGAAATAGTGTTTTTATGTGTGTGTGTGTGTGCGTGTGTGTGTGTCTGTCTGTCTGTCTGTCTGTGTGTTTGTAGATGGGTGAGCGGGTGTGAGTAGGTGTGGGTGTGGGTGGGTATGTGAGTGTGTGTGTATGCCTTGTGTGTATATGTATTTGTGATGGGGGAAGGGGGAGTTTGTGTGTGTGTGTGTGTGTGTGTGTGTGTGTCTGTGTGTGTGTGTGTGTGTGTGTGTCTGTAAGTATATGTGTGTGTGTGCATGAGTGTGTATGTGTGTGTGTATGTCCTCTGGGTGTATATGTATTGGTGTTGGGGAGCGGGTGTATATGTATGTGTGTATGTGGAGTGCGTAAGTGTTTGTGCATGTGTGTTTATGTGTGCATGTCTTTGTGTAAGTGAGTATGTGTTTTTGTGCATATTTATGAAGGAGGAGGGGTGTCTACCTTTGTGTGTGTGTCTGTGAAGTATGTAAATGTGTTTGTGTGAGCATGTTTTTTTGTGTGCATGTGCTGGGGGAGGCGGGAGTAACTGCATATATGTGTATGACGGTGTCGATGTGACGCTATGAATTCTAATTTTGGGGGCCAGAAGCTGGGTAAATAGCAATGCTACTTTCTTCATATATAGAGGATCAATAAAATTACTTTTTTTTCATTTAACTGTAAAGGCAGTAACGACTGTACACTAAAATTATTACAGACCCCAGTGTATTTTCAAACACTGTCAACTCCCCGAGAACGATACAGTTCAAGCTGCCTTTTACATGTACAATCACTAAAGCAGAAACATGCTGACTAGAGGTTTAGCTGTCTACAGCTGGGCACCCATTCACACCTAAATGAAGTGAGGAAAAGTCATGCTAAGTATCTTTCCTAAGGACACAAAGTTGGGCCACTGATGGAGTTTTCAGCTACTGACACCATATGATACTAAACACAGCTCAAGAAAATAAAATAAAAATGCCTTTATGATCTTAAATCTGTGGAGATAACAAAATGAGATTTCCCCTCACCTTAAACAAGGAAGTATCGATGATTCTCTTTAAAGAACAGCAGCGAGATTTCTTCTTGTGGTCACCACTCTCTATAGACTCAACCTCTACAACGTCGGCCGCCTGAATACCTGGCGGTAAATACGGCATGTCCGCTCCACTGATGATGCTCAGCTGGCTCCTGTAGTGGTCAAACTGATCTACACCATTGGGCGTGTCCGAGGATGAACTTGGCAGTCGACGTAACTCTCTCAGGCTTGTGGCCAGCAGAGGACCTTTCGAGAGCTGGTTGTGGAAATCTTGGAGAAACTTAGCGTCAGATTTTGATCTTTGGCGGTGACAGATTTCAGCAAAATTGAAATCCTCACACTCTTTATCCCGCAAAACGACTGAGGTATTTTTAGAAGTTTTTCCGTTTTGTGGTTGCCCATTGTTATTTCTCTGTTTGTTGTCGACAAGATCGTAGGCACCTTCCCCTGACACAATATTGCTGTCAGTCCCTGACTTCCCAGTGGCTGAAGCTTTGGCCTTGTCTCTTTGACTCTTTGCATATAAAGTTCTACGAAAACAAAAAGGGTGGAAATGGGGGGGGGGGGGGGGGGAATTTTTACAGTTAATCTTAAAAACAATATTTTTGTAACATTTCAACCAACAAGTTTTATGATTTCACATCAACTACTGAAATTTTCAAGAGAAACCAATGCACAGAACAAAAATATACCCTTTTGTAATATAACATACGCTACTGTTTTTACAAAATTCTGATCCTTTTTTATTATGAAATGATTGAATATTTTTATATAATTCAATTTTAGATGACAATTTCTTATTTGACTACTAACTGCCGTTTTACTAATGAAAGCAGAAATTGGGGAATATGAAGATGCAATCATAACTTTACAGCCTCTTAATTTAGATTTTGTAGGAGTTTCATGGCACTTGCAACACTATAAGGTCACTTAAGTGTTGAAGATTAAAGGTGTTACTAAAGAGTAACATACAAAGAAAAGAAGGAGAGAAAAGGTCAGTGAAAATAAAATAGAAAGAAAGATCAAACCACACTAGAGTAGCTTCCAGTGGCTTACTTTCAAAGCGGAACACGGGGTACAAAAGAAAAGATGTATTCTTAAATAAACAGGCTCCGTTCTAACATAGATACAATTATATCATAATGTAGCCTCTCAATTTTAGCGACATGTGTTCATTTGCGCTTTCTAACAAATAAATAAATGAATCTATCATATTCATCATCATCAAGTGCCAGATCTGGAACAGACATCCAAGATCACGGTTCTCTATTCATTTCTCCGCCCTCAGGCTCTGATCTAAAAAAAAGTATATATTATTATCTTGTATTTTTCCCTGTCATTGATTCGTTCAGGTTTTCCAAGTAAGTTTCTCTGGGTCCATCCTCTGCCATATTTGCCTTCTACATGTATTTGTCCAGAGAGAGCACGGTGGTCAAAGCCTTTAAATTACAGCTGAATCCCCTCTAAGGGCCCCTTATCTAAAACAATCACCAATACAAATGACCACTTCCCACTTCCTCACTTTTAAATACTATAATAACACTGCCCAAAATGTCCACATGTCTAAGACAACCACTTTTCTCCTTGACAGTGGGTGGCCATCCGTAACAATTTTGAGAGTAGGCCTGTTATAATGACACATTGAGCAACAACGAGAGGTCGCCTAGGACAATTTTGACTGTACCTGTATGATTCCACCGATCGTAGAAACATACTAGATACCAGCAGCTGCATCTCGATGCCACACAGAATCCAGAGACATCCTTGTACACCATATGTGATTCTGCACAATAAACACAACAGACGCACAGTGAAAATAAGGGCATCCATAGAGCAATCAAATAATATCTGTATTCCAGAATGTACAAAACAAATGACAAAAGTAGGCTATAAGGACACATAGAGCAATCATGTATTTGGAAAATATTTTTTTTTAATATGCGACATCAAGTAGGCTGTTGTTATCTATCCAGACACAAAAGTATGCTTTGAGGACATATAGGAAATAACATATTTGTTTTATTTGGTTGGTAGAGTTGAAAAAAAGCATTTCAGCATAATAATGGTCTTTTAGAGCCGGGAAAAGGTAAGATAGACAGAAACGAGAGAGAGAAAGTAAAGAAATAAGACCTACCAGTGGCACACTCAAACCATACGCACATTATATTAATAATTTGGTTAGTGTTTCAATAGAATAACGGCATAAGTAGGCTAAAAGTGAAGTAAGCAACCAGATTATGTACCAATAAATAATATGACATAAGTAAGCTATAAGGATACATAGAACAATCATATACAGGCGAATCCTCTCTAGTGGCTACCTGTATAAGACAGTCCCTTGTACAAATGGCTACTCCCCCCCCCCCCCCCCCCCCCCCCCGTATGTTTTATTATTATAATGGCATTGTGCAAGACACTATCCACCCGTCTAAGACACCACTTTTCTCCTCAACAATGGGTTGCGTTCTTCTGTGTCATTGACATAAGCTATACCTAAATAATGTACCATACATAATATAGTCATACATCATTTGGAGCATGGCCTTTTGCGTCTTGGCAGACGATTTTAAAATTAAATGTATGGTGCAGCTCTGACAGGGTGGAAGACATAGAAGAAGACTTTAGTAGATTGCCTAATTGCAACTTCCCTCCCCTCGGATTTCCATTTCTTTAATATGCCCACAGTCATAGTCAATATGACTGGAATAAAGGAAAAAATAAGGGTGTCTCTTAATATTTTACAGGTGTGGTAAGGAATAGACCTGTATTTCTTTGTCTTTGTGTAGTTGTTTTTTTTCTGGAAAGAAATTTTCTACATTACTAATTTGAATTTTGCCTTTAGTAAGCTATACATTGAGAGAATATTCCAATAAAATACGCGATAAACTATTACGCCTGGTGAACAAATATTATATATGTATGTGTAGGCTTACTTAATTGTGACAAAAATAAACTAAAAATTATTAACACAACTTCAGCCATCTACAGTGAGGCAATAACAGACAATATGTAAAGATAAACAAAGGTTAGAAAACAATGTAATGGTTATACTAGTGACAAAATTATATCTTTTTAAAAGGAAAAAAAATACCACCACCACGTAGACCTAACCCATATTGCGTACAATGATCGCTGAGAGCAAAATACAATATTGAACCTCTTCTTACGACCCTGTGTAACAATTATCTGTACAAACGATCAACCCTCATTTCTCCCTTGCCTTTTTTATTAAGCCCTACATTACAATGACACTGTGAAAGACCATCACCTGTTGGCAACTTTTCTCATACAAAATGGGTTACCATCTTAGACAATTTCAACTGTACTGTAATTAGGCCTACTTGGCCTTTTAACTCTCAGCATAGCCTACGTAAGCCAGTTCAGTTGGCATGTACAGTAGTATCACTCTGTTGTTTACAATCAATTCAGTTATAACAAAAATCTACAAATCACTAGCATTAAAATACAACTGTATGATTATTGAAAAGATCACTCATTTTCTCTCAGTTTGGTTTTTATGCAAACAGTTTAAATAGGAGAGGGTTTGCAGGAAAGTTTGTGATGCTGCAAAATAGGACCAAAAAAATGGTTGCCTATACCTAAAAAGGTGAGATGGATTTCCCTATTCTAAATGTTGAGGAACTTATTCCTGATTCTGAAATTTAAAAAAAAAAAAAAATTATGAGAAAGGCATTTAAAATATGTCTCTTTAACCCTCCAGCTGACAACAGCTATAAGGCCTATTAATACAACCAAACCCTCTCTCTCTCCTTATTTGAAGAGTAAAAAACCCACTACAACAAACTCTTTAGAAAAAAAGCACTAGTAAGTAAGCACACTGCACCAGATACGTACACAGAGTAGCCTATATTTCAATGCTTTGAGGAAAGAGTTTAGTTTTAATTTTAGGTAAAGTTTTACAACACTTGCAACGCAAATAGATCATAATATAAGAGTAGACGACTAGAGGTTGTAGAGTCTGGGTGAGACTGGACCCCATAGAGAATTAGAAAAAAAAAAGTACCAATATACTCAATCTTAATTAGTTGAATAGCTAGAGCCCTGGCAGCACTTCTTCTTACATAGCTCAGACTCTATCTCCAGCAGCCCCTGTATGTAATTTGAGTTTGACAACCTAAGAGTTAAACTGTGATGCATAAGCAACCCACTGTGACCCCTACAGTGATCCCAGCTGATCTGCACATTTGGGTAAAGCAAAGCGAGGGGGTGTGTGTTTGTGTGTGTATCTGTGTGGAGTGGGAGGAGGGGGGGGGGGGTAACTTTACTTTTTTCCCAAAAGTAAGGCCCATACAGATATTCATCTTTGTAGTACATACTGAAAATATATGAAGAACTCAGTTTGATATGTTAAAAAGCTTACTGCAAGCTTTGGTAGAAAAATTGAACTTCAAAAATAAGTAATAAAAAAAAAAAATCAAAAAAAAAATCACTGCAACTAAAATAAAACAAAAGCACTAAGCAAAAGAAATCACCTCAGTTTGTATTTGTCCATCTAGAGAACAAAATCAATAGAGTCATATGACTGTCAATTCCTTGAGACTCCTTTAGAACATCTCCTTTACCACAATGTACGTTGTTTAGTTAGTTTTAGGAGCATTTTTACTGCACTTGCAATTCTATTTGGTTATATAAGTGCCAAGAGAATAAAAAAACACAAAAAAGAGGAGCAAATTGTCCAGTTGTTCTAAGCCCTGAAATTTCAGTTATTTTTCAGGAGATACAAAAAAGAGTATTCCATTTTTTTTAAAATTGTACCCAAATTAAATATCTTTTATTGCCTTTTTCCACATACATGTATAAAATTAGAATTTCAACAAAATTAATGTTTCAGGAGCATTTTTAACTTAAACCAAAGATTACAAAGCTGCAAGAAAATGAAAAACTTTGGGTTTAATACATCTGAACAGCCGGCAATGTTTTAAGTGCTTGTTCACCTTTAGGCTACAATTAAGGCTGATAAACAAAAATAATATGCATCAACAAAATGTCCTGGTGAAATTATCATTTGTGATGTGTCCTGACGATTTGGTCCACTGTACACACATTTCATACCTTGGGTTTTTGGTACAGTTAAAAAGAAGACAAAATTTACCATTTCAAATGAATACGATATTTGACAAGGTGAATGGCGGTTCAGTATTAGAAAAGTCCACTAAGCTAGTGTCCAAGGAAAAGTACCGAGATATTCACAGATAAAGATTTGACTAATATCTTCACAGGACAGACACATTTTCTAAAATTGCTACCAAAAACACAATCAAAAGTATAGTACACTTTCCAAATTTGGTATTAGGGCCTAAACTTTACTTATAGACCCTTCTCATACGCAGATATTCTAAACCCCTTTTCTTGTTCATTTTTATCTGCTTTTCATGAATTTTGACTTTATATTCACCACAAATTATAAGTTTATGGGATTATAGATGTTTTTATATGAACTGTAATACTACAACAGGCCCAAACTGTGTAGTAATATTTTACTAGTTTTTTTGAAACATAAAAAGGGGGGGGAGCCAAAAAAAAATCTCAGAGGGTTTTGGTGGGGGGAGGGGCATGCATGTATTCGCAAAGCAAAATTAATTTTCTTAAAATTATAAAAATAGTGGCATGCTATTTCGACTATGATAGTTTAGCAAATTGACTTATACGACACCTCTTAACAAAGACCAAAACCTGAAATTGCCTGACATATAATATTCTTTTCAATGCAAGACAAAGAACCTAACTTTACAACAAAAACAGCAGTAGACTGAGACTTACCGCAACATCTCTGTGATCAGTGGGATCCCAATAAAGGCCACACAGAAGCCAGTGTTGGTAATTGAAGAGGCTAGAGCTCTCCGCTTCCGAAAATAGAAACCAATTAGTGACATTGGAGCCACCAAAAGCGCACCGAAGGAGAAACCTGGAAATTTAGATCTTGTCAGACAACGTAGGTACATAGCATTACCCTTAATTTTGTCTGTGTGTGTGTGTGTGTGTGTGTGTGTGTGTGTGTG
>NW_004797505.1:555483-556643 GCF_000002075.1 Aplysia californica
CACATTTTCATCATCATCATCATCATCATCATCATCATCATCATCATCATCATCATCATCATCATCATCATCATCATCATCATCATCATCATCATCATCAGTATCTCCAGAAAGCGAGTACTTGGCTTTGTAGTCGTTATGAAGAAGAGAAGAGATAGACACCATTTTTTTAATGGAACAGCATACCAAAATAAACACATAAATCACTATAGTGCACATTATATTATGTGCATGAAATATATTCATTATATTATAGTTAAGTCACTTTATTGAAAGCTTGCTGATTTTGTTTTGGTCTTGGATTTTTGTAATGTTGGGGGTTTTGTTTTATCCATCGACACAATTTAAATCATTAAGAAGGCGGGCTGCTTCAACACTGCCTGTAACAGCCAACCCGGGCTGAGAAAGATATTTCCCAGCAGAAAAAAAAATTTCGTGGTGAAATTGTGTAGGTTTAACGCCTCTATCAACACTCTTAGGTTATTTAAGAGAATGAGCCTCCGAGTTTAACGTCTATCTCCGAAAGGACTGAGCCGAAAGGGAAATTCGTGTAAAGTGCCTTTCCCGAGGATACACCGTTGGACCGAGCTGAGGCTCGAACCTCCGAACCCGCAATTTCACCAATAGTGTACCCACAAGGCCACACAACAGAAAGATAGAGATAATTTCGAAAAGAAAAAAAGCTCCCCACAACCAGGAAACAAACTCAGGCCTTCAGCATGCGACGCCCGCTACACCAAAGACACCGGTAAGTTTATGAAGATAATTCCGTTATTAAGTTTAAAAAGAAAAATTAAGCGTTGCTTTTAGTTAGAGTATAAAGGTTTTACCGTATTTGCAACACAAGTGCTGAAGAGCAGAGGTGGTACAAGGGAGCAACATATTTAATAAAGAAAAGAAGGAGAAGAAATGAGGACGACAGATGTTTAATAGGAAAGTAGGAAGAAACCACACCAGAGCGCCCGCCAACCATCCACCATTAATAGCTGTGAGTAACCTAAAGTCCAAAGGCGTGAGTAACGGAAATAAAAACATTGTTTTTAACAGCTGGTAAAATAGAAGAAACAAAAATTAAAACTTAGATTATTAAGGCTGTGCCTTATGTCGCAGTGGTATTACTCGTAAACGATGCGCGTATGTGTGTGTGTGAGTGTGTGTGT
>NW_004797505.1:558563-566524 GCF_000002075.1 Aplysia californica
AGAGAGACAGAGACAGAGACAGAGACAGAGACAGAGACAGACAGACAGAGAGAGAGACAGAGACAGATAGCTAGACAGACATGCCTTTTTTAATATAATTGTTTTTTGAGCACCCATTTATATAATTTAAACCATTCAGGAGGCAGACTTTCCACCTTCCCAGTCAGGGCCAACCCGGGCTGGGAGGGATACAACATCCCAGCAAAAAGACCGAGATAATCCATAAAAATTATCCCCACTCGGGAAACGAGCTCATGTGCCCTGCGTGCAACAGCGAGACGCTTAAGTGTTACTACATCATAGGGGCCAGTAGAAAACGTCTCGGACATTAGCTTGCAGTGAGCTTCATTAATGGGCTTTTAAATTCTCTAGGTCAATCATCATTATTTGAGACCTGCATACAAAAATCTGATAATAATTAAAAGATCGATTTGTTTTTATTCACCGCCATCCGGGTACCAACTCTAAGCCTATGGAGCGCCCAAATCAAGAAAAGAAAAAGGAGACATAGACAGGTCGCTACAAAGAATTACAAAGTTGTATCTGAGATTTTTTATTTACCGTTTTGAGTTACTGTGACCCTGAGATTAGAAATCAAATAATCTGTTCCATCAAAATTGTAAGATTATTCTGAGTCGTTACTAAGATACTTAAAGAACTGCTTTCGGAAAAGTTTGACAAGTTGTGAAACTCAGTTGTCGGTTGTTGTTTTTTTCATGTCAAATTTCTCAAAACTAGGCACTGAGCAGATAGAACTTTGTAGTTCTAAGGTAGCGAGATACTTACATATACATATGACCCAAGACCAGCCACTGTCGGTGGGAACTCCATCGAAAGGCGGTTCTTCTTTTTCTTTTTGCTTCTCTTTTTCTTTCTCCGTTTCTTCATCAGGTTCTGTCTCTGTGTCTGCTTCTTTCTGTCTTTCCATCTTTTCCTCCGTCTCTTTCTCCAGATCAGTCAACAATCTGTCGCCAGATTCTTTCGGTTTCTCCGTATCTTTTCCCATGTTCTGAAAAAAGAAAAAGAAACGTTTTTATAAATTTTGTATTGTTTTAGTAATAGTTCCACAGCACTTGCAACACAAATTGGAAATGTAATTGCCAAAGAATAAAGGTTTAATGAGAAAACATGTAATGAAAAGAAAGAGGAGGGATAAGATATCAGCAGGGCAATAGATGTTTGACAGGAACGAAAAAGCAAACAACACCAGAGCACGATCAGTCAACCACCTACATTTCCATAAGTTCTGGAAGGAATATGACAAGGGAACCGTGAAAAAGAAAGGTCAGACGGGCGACAAGACTTTGATTTAATGAGGGCGTAGAGCATCATCAACACTAGATTGTCCCAGAAGGACTCTTCTGTTTTAGTTGGGGGTTTTCATTTTAGTAGGAGTTTTTGGCACTTGCAACACAGTTAGGTCATGTAATATGTAAGTATCTGAGATTAGAGGTGTCACAGAAGAGTGACAAATACAAAAATGAAGAACAGATACGGACGATATGTTTGAGATTTTAAAAAAAAGGAGCAAACTACACCGGAGAACGCGCCAACCAACCACAAGGACTCTTCGAATTCGGTTGCCAGACACCGTCGTCATTCAAGAACTCGGACAGAAAACACAGCAGCGATCTATAGAAAAGGTAGTCATCAGCCTCAAAAGACAGTGGAGGTGGATTCATCACACACCCCGAAATTGAAGAGCCAGCATACAGAGCCAGTATCAGCAAAGCAAGCCTTAAGCTGGAAACTGCAAGGGAAAAGGAAGAGAGATTGACCAAAGGTTCACGAAATGAAGCCGAGATGTCACAGAAGACATAATTTGAGGTCGGAGCAAACAATTAGTTTTCTTCTCTCTCCTGCAATTCTGGGCTTAGAACAAAGTAACCACTTGCCAACGAATTGTAGTTTATGATCATTTTTACGCCCCTATCGATACAATTATTATTTAGATCACTTAGGAAGGGCCGGCTTCTTCAGCTTTCCCTATTTGGGGAAAACAGAGGCAGAGTAGGACAGTGTACCACCTCAGAACGATCGGGATATTTGAGAGCCATCGGGGTGAAATTAGGCGTTCGTCAAAATAAAGAGTCGAAAAAGCGTCAGTTTCCCGTTCCTTGGGCAATTTTAATTGATTTTTTTTCATTATTAAATATAAGACTCAGCATCACTAACGTCCATTAAAAGGATATTTCTGAGGGGATTTTTACAGACAAACGTTGACCAAAGGCACACAAAATGTAAATTTTGAGTTTTCAAGGACTTTCACGCCTTGAATATCACTAAACTTTGGCGGCAATTTTTTTCTCCAACTTGATCTCTAACACTATGCATCCCATTTCCATCAATCGAAAACATCTCGACTTTTATTCCAGATAGATGAGTATATATTCATCGAAAGCAAGGCAAATAAACAGGATTGAGATTATATATGTAACTCCATCTGTTTGTTTTTTTTAATCGAAGAGTGCCCGATTCAACCGTGTAGTACACATTTAATAAAACATAATCAAGAGTAAAAACTGCATATATTATTTGATCAAGAGTAAAAACTGCATATATTATTTGATCAAGAGTAAAAACTGCATACATTATTAATTTGATGACTAAGGCAATGAGCCCAAACATCAACACGTTTGGTTGTGGCCGACATAATATTGTAATATTACCGATCAAAGGCAGAGCAACAGTAATTTGCGATACATTTGCAACCACCATACACATATAAGAGACGCGGATTTGCATACGTTTGTTTTTTTTAATGGTATTTGTATGCACGTTGTTGATTGCCTTTTAAAGTATCAGATTAAGAAAACAGGAAGGAAAAATGTAAATGAACGACGAAGTCTAGTTATTATGCCTCTTTTATAACCGTGGAGGCTACGTCCTCATTGTAAATCACTTTTATTGTTGAGACCCGTGACCCCGTGTAATACACCCAAAGGCTGGACGTGATTAATATAGGGGCCCGGATACAGAATAATTTTTATTATTGAATCAAGATTTTTGCTTTGGGGGGAAGAGAGGCTTTTGTTTTGGTCGCTATCCTACAGGAGTGCTATGCAAAGTTCCCTTTAAAAGCGAGTCTTCAATTACTCTGAGGAATGACAAGAGTGCACGCCCTCAACGAGGAAGCCGTTATCAATAACCAGCAAAGGTAATCAATAACCGATAGAGGTCATCAATAACCGATAAAGGTTACGTAGGAATGTTATCGCTAACGGGGACACAGCCATTAAGTTTAAGCTCATCGGTTTTCAACGTAACCGGGAAAGTTTTGAATTTTGCTTTTGAAATACAAAAACGGTGCCAAAGTTTGCCTCCAAACCGCTGACAAACAGAAAACTGAACAGGTATAATGGCTACAGGGAGACTAATGCTAGGCATAATTAATTAATGTATTTATTTATTTCTTTTTATTTATCTATTTTTTACGATTTAAAAAAATATTTTATTTTATTTTATCCTCGCAACTGCATAAGGTCACATGAGCGCGCGGGACATCAAATATTTTCACTTTGTAGGAATTTTTGAATTTTGCTCGGGAGGCGGCCGAAGCCTACTCTTGACGATTTTAGACCACCAAGCGATCTTTAACGCGCGAAACTTGCACACGGGACCTCCGAAATTTTTCGACCTTGTCAGATAAGGCTAGGTGTAGACCTTTCCTACCAGAAGATCAGGGGTGTGGCTGAAAGGCGGCAGTAAGAAAGAGCCAAGGAGTAGCAGTAGAAAGGCTGCAGAAAGAGTCAGGAGCCCAGAGGACGGGGCAAAGGATTTTTGGGGCAGAAATGGAGACAAAAGCAGACGACAGAACATTGGTAGAAACCAGGAAAGGAGGTGAAAGGAGACAATTTTAGAGAAAACAAATTTTCGGTCGTTACCTGGATTATAACCCGGGACCTTTGAATGAGAGGCGAACATCTTAACCTCTAGGCCACGAGAGACCCCCCCCCCCCCCCCCCCAGCCAAGGAGTAGCAGTAGAAAGGCTGCAGAAAGAGTCGGGAGCCCAGAGGACGGGGCAAAGGAGGGGGCAAAGGAAGTGCAGGGGTGGGGGCAGAAAGTGGAGACGAAAGGAGACGACATAACATTACAGGAAAACGGGAAAGGAGGTGAAAGGAGACAATTTTAGAGAAGAAAATGTTTCGGTAGCTACCCGGATTCGAACCCGGGACCTTTGAGTGAGAGGCGAACACTTTAACCTCTAAGCCACGAGAGTCTCCGCTGGCTTCAGAGTGATAATAATTCCAATATTTTGATTGCATAGAGTAAACTTTCATCAACGTGTTGAGTTTCAGAAATGATAAGCACATCGACAAAGCGGCGGCCATATAGTATATAGTACAGGTAAGAAGCAAGACAGATAGACAGAAATAACAGAAGGAAAGAAAAGAAGTAAAACCTACAAGTGGCTCCCTTCAACCACCCGCCTAAATTGTCGTAACTGAGTACGTTTGGAACAAACTGCTGATATATCTTTTTTTATGAACAAAACAACACCACGAGCACGTGCACACCCACCCACCCACCCACCCCCACACACACACACACACACACACACATTCACACACACACACATTCACACACACACACATTCACACACACACAAATACATGATGTACACACACATCTACGAGCGCACAAGCACTAATCTGTGATAAAAACTGTTAAGTACATTGTAGTAGGGCCTTGGTATTTTTTGCGTAACCTGAACAATTCTCAGAGTTTGAGAAGAGCAGCTGATGTGTGTAAAGGCTAATAATTATTTCCTTAAATGGTCGCTTTTAAGGACAAGCGGGCTAACCCAGATTTCGGGGTTTCCAGAAATCTTGACCTACACCAAAAGTGGGCATTTCCCTACCTGTAGAAGAAGCTTGGTTTCCTTGGTGCGTATACTTGTTTGGTTGTAGAGAAAACTCTCCTTGTCTTTCAAAGAAACTGAACAAGGGGCAAAAATGTAATCTTCGATTTTCTCAAAACAGCATTTTTCGGGATAGCCCCATTGTGCTTAAAAGCGATAAAATACCGCTATACTTTGTTTGTACACTTCTGTCTGTCCATGTTAAAACAATTCAAGCTCATTTATTCATTTGCCAATGCGCATGAAACTTTGCGTGTTACTCCTGGAGGCTAGTGACCAAACAGAAAAATTGATTTGTATTTTAAACATCTTGATACAGTATTTTCCCCCTATCTATTGACCCTGTATTTATACCGTTCTTTGAGTACATTCACTGGGTCATTGCATTAAATAATGTACAATATCGTGGCCGGCAAGTTGCTCATTTTAACACAGCGACCACCCTTTACTTTGAAAAGAGTTGCTCAAGCTTGTACATTTTCCTCCCAAAACAGCAAAAACATCTCCACGTGAGTCTCCAAACGTTCACACACGTCTATTGGGTCGTGTTTCATTGTCCTGAGACATAATATGCTGTAAATCTCTTATCATATTTCAACCCGCTTTAGGCTCATATAAAAAACATGTCAGAACCTTCGTTCGCAGTACCAGGCAACTGTCATTAACGGTCTTTAAGATTCTGTTGGTCATCCAATTTCTAGACTTGTATGCAAAGAATAAAGATATGATGAGAAGATTAAACAGCTTTTTAATGTAGTTTTCATCCCGTTATAACCACAGACAGACAGAAGAGAACAAGTAATATAATAACGGCTCCGTTCACTGAACAACCGCTGCAACTCTCAAAAGCAGTCAGTGCCCTAGCATTAAGTAGGGACGATAAGAAAGATTGCTCTCTGCCCCAGAGAAAAACAGGATACCTGACACCACTTGTCTGACAAGGTCGATTGCTTGTTGTACGATAATAATGATGACATCCAGCACTTATTTGACCCAATTGTGCTGCAAGTGCCATAAAACGCACACTGAAACATAAACGAACATATCTTTTTTTACGAAGCACTCAATCCAATCCCTCCAACCCCCCCCCCCCCCCCTCCCCCAAACACACACACTTATTTTCCTTCCTAGATGCGGACTTCCTCGAGGCCGAGTCTTTGCAACCTTATAAGTCACAGCAGGCGGAAAACATCCACGAGCTTCGAGTTTGAGTTTGACTAAAGAAAAGCACATCGACACAATAACTGTCATTTAGTGAAAGGAAAAAGCAAGACAGACAGGCAGAAACCGAGGGAAATAAAATAAATGGGATCTACCAGTGGCGCCCTCAAACCACTCACATTCACATTTCATTGCCTTTTTTAAAACTTTAGGTAAAGAAATCGAAGAGAAAAATAATCAAAACGAATAATGAAATTATGCTTCTTTTAAAAAACATAAATATTGTAGGCTAAGCTGCTGTAAATCACATATTGTGGTGACGCTGAGTAATTGTGTATGCACCCAAAGGGTGGACGTGTTTAATACAAGGCTCGAATGCAGAATTATTTTCATTACTGGAACAAGACTTTTTTGGTGGAAAATCGTTTCGTCTCTATCTTACAGGAGTACCATGTAAAGTGTCCATAAACAACGCGTCTTCAAAAGATGAGGAATAAACAGAATGCGCGAACATTTTCACAGCCGTTTTACTTATCTTCCTTTGTAGACCCTCACAACGATCCACAAACATCTGCGTTGTAAGAGTCTGGTGTTTCGCAGTCGCACGCAGGAGACCCGAGTTCGATTGCCGAAAGGGGAGGACTGTTATCGATTTCTCGACCTTCCAGCTGGTATCCTTCTGTGCCCGAGTCGGCCTTGACAGGAAGGCTCAACAAAGCCCGCCTTCTAAATTACCCAAATAGTGTCGAATGGGGCGTAAAAACACTTACATTTTAGACCAAACAAAATTAAAACAATGATTCGCAAAAATTGCCATAAACCCTTTCTAGCAAAAAACCCCACAAAAAACACAACAAATAATACCTTTTGTATCATAATAATAATAATAATAATAATACAATGAATGCATAACAAAGGCTCCTGTGACCAGCACTTCATTACAAAACCACTTCACAGTTCCGCTGAGACGGGAGAGGAATCAGCAAACTGTTACCACGACCACAAAGGAAGGTTCATATCTCGTACTCATATATACATATATATGAATTATGACCTACATATTATAATCCTGGTTGCCCGATCTTTGACGCTCTTTTCGAAGAAACAGCACCTTCTTAATTCGGAACACAAACAAACGAAGATCGCATTCAATATTCCTAAGAATATGACGGAGTCAGATTTTCATGAATTTGAGCTTCACAAATTATAAAATAGAATTTGATTGCTAAGTATCGTTTTGAACTACTCCAGAATTGAACCGGTGGTTTCTTTTTCCATATCTAGTAACGTGAGCGCCCTCTTTTCAGTTTTGGTATCAAGTTGTACTGTAAGTGTAAGGATAAAAATAAAGAGCAAGCGGGAATCTCCAAACCCAAAGCGTACCTGACTTAATGTTGGCACTATGTATCGTTAGAAATGAATACTCCAGAATAGAATTGTCTTCAGAAAGAGTGCCTCGGTAAGATCAGAACGAACTTCAAACCCAGGATTGGGAGCAGCTCTTTGTTACATAAACACGCGGACTTCTCCGACAAAGCTGGCTTACAATCATTTACAGAGGAGGAATCCACAAAAAAACCCACTTTCGAAAAGCCAGCAAGTGATAAAACCAATCTTAAAAGGGCAAGGCGTTCGAGGGTCACTTTTTCCGAGCGTTACAAGGCTTGCTGTCGAAACGACCACATTGTCAGTGAAGGAGTTACCCCTAACCGCCGGCAACGCTTTATCTCATTTGTGTTCCTATCCAGGCTGTGGTCTCCCTCTTAACGAACACACCGGCCTAGTTTACAGACGGTCGCGTGACGTACGCAAACATATCGATATAGTTCATGAACCCAAACAAATAGGTCAACTCTTTCGACTCGTTCAGAATAAGTTCGTATATTCTACTCAACCCCCTCCCCCTCTCCCGCCCCTCTTCCCAAAAATGAATCATCT
>NW_004797505.1:567912-569748 GCF_000002075.1 Aplysia californica
CCCGACCCCCGCCCACCTTCCTCGAATGCCAAAACAAGACCTTGGAAAACGTTTTTTAAATGACCGTTGACCGCGTCGAGACATAACAATTTTCACACATCCATGGACAAGTCATCATCGTCATCCAGTGCCGATCTGCGACAGATATCGGCGATCATGGTTCTCCATTTATTCCTTTGCTCGGATGCACTTAAAAAATCAACGTTTCCCTGGTCTTTCCCCGTTACCCATTTGTTTAGGTTCCCTAAGTAGGTTGCTCTGGGCTTACCCCTGTCTCGTTTACCAGTGAGAGCTAGATGTTCAAGACCTTTGTGTCTATTCAGTAGTCCCAAAAACTGCATTTGTCGTTTCCTGATTGTTTTTAACAGTGAGCGTCCCACGTGGGCTTCATCTAGCACTACCTCATTTGATTTATTTTCCTTCCACGATATTCTTAGCATTCTCCTAAGAAACCCCATCTCTGTTGCTTGTATTTTATTTTCACTGTACAAGTGCACTCAAAAAATTGCTTTGTGGGTCTCTTTCCCAGAAATAAGTTTCTCTCTTCTGTCAAGTCACCAATCTTTATTTCACAGACATACAATTTTGTACATAATCTAAAGAAGCATGTTTTCTATTCAACATAACCGTTGATCACAGCGCACTTTTAATCCAATGTAGCCAGTGGTCAAACACAGTGACCATGTCAGCTTCGGCCAGAGTCCTTAGCGCAGGATTTGTTTCAAGCACAATTTTTTCATCTTCAAATCCTTCACCCTAGTCCGAAATTACGTTTCTGTAGGTTTATACAAAATGACACGTTTGTCAATTTTTTTTAATGCTGTTTTTTACAGGAAAGGGAAACTTACTTTTGGGACAGACCTCGTAACTCGCCTGTGTTCTATACATACATGTATTAAGTAGGATTCTGTTGTGTGTCTGTCGGTCGTAACTTGCCATTTCCGGGTCGCTCTCCTTGGCGTGTCCTTTTCCTGTTTTACACATCTGTTTTTCCACGTTTCGCGTGCATTCTTTCGCTCCTAACTTTTTGTATGAGAAAATATGTGTGGGTGAACAGTAAACCAATACAAACCAAAAATGCTCCCGATATGATCGCGCACAGCAGAGTGTGCAAAATAGGAAAAGAACACGCTATGGAGAGCAACCCGGAAATGGACAGCCGCGCTACGGAGGACAGACACGTCTCGGAGTCTTTTTTATACTCACTCCTCTCGGCTTCCTCAACATGAGCGGTATTCGGCTATCACTGTCTCATTTTTAGTTTTATGTGTTTTTACGTCCCCATCGACACAATTTGGATCATTTAGGAAGCAAGCTTCCGACAGGCTTCCGACAGGCTTCCGACCCTGCTGTCAGGCACAGAGGGATGCATCTATAACATTTCACCAGAAAGATCTTGATACTCAATTAAAAACATACCCACTCGGGAATCGAACTCAGATCATTGCGTGCAACAGCGAGCGCCTAACATCTACACTACAGCCGTCGGTCACCTGCCTCAAACAAACATACGTCATGATATAGGTCCTGATAAATGACATGTTGTTTGTTTGTTTGTTTGTTTGTTTGTTTGTCTGTTCGTGCGTTCGTTCTTTTGTTCGTTCGTTCGTTCGCTCATTCTTTCTTTTGTTCGTTCGTTCGTTAGCGTCTAGCAGCTGTTAAAAAAACACTTTCTTAGAAACCCCCTCACCTAAGCAAATCTCCACTACCGTCCATAATAACCTTCATTACAACAAAGACAGATACCCTTTCATCATCATCATCATCCAGTGCCAGATCTGCGACAGACATCGGCGATCATGATTTTCCATTCATTCCTTTGCTCGGATGCTCTCA
>NW_004797505.1:572946-574385 GCF_000002075.1 Aplysia californica
CGCCCACCTTCCTCGCTTATATCGAAACAAATCCTTGGATAACGCAACACAACTGAACGTTGACCGCGTCACGACATTTTAATGTTCACACATCCATTGATAAGTAGACTTTAAAAATCACTTTGCGCAATGACTACTGACGAGGTCTTCCCTGAACAAGTAAGTCTCCCTGCTCTATTAAATCAACAATCTTTATTTTACAAATATTCAATTGTGGACACATACCTACAGAAACATGATTTCTATTCAACGTACATAACAGTTGATCTCAATACACTTTTTTCATCCCATATGTAGCTAGTGGTCAAACACAGTAACCATGTCAGCTTCGGCCAGAGTCCTACTTGGCGCAGGATTTGTTTCGAACACAATTTCTTCTTCTTCAAATCGCTTCACCTTAGTCCAAAAAACAGTTTCTATAAGTTTGTACAAAATGTGATGTCTCTAAAAATATTTCTTAAATTGCTGATTTTACAGAAAAGGAAAACTTACTTTTGGGCCAGATCTCATAACTTCCCTGTACTTCACACATACATCATACATGTATGCAGGATTTTGTTGCGTGTGCGAACTTTGTGTGGTTAGCCCATTTCCGGGTCGCTCTCCTTGGCGGGTCTTTTCATAATTTTGCACACTCATGTTTCCACGTTCTGCGTGCACTCTTTCGCTCCTAACATTTTTTATTTTAGATTGTGTGAGGATGAACAATGAACAAACAAAAAATGCTCCCGATGTGAACACTTACAGAAGAGTGTGTAAAATAGGAAAAGGACACGTCACATAGAGCAGCCCGGAAATGGACAGCCGCGTTACGAAGGACAGACACGTCTCGAAGCCTTAATATAGTGAGGTAAACAATTCGAGGCGCAACTTATTGTCAAATATTTCCTAAATCTTTCCTTGAACGAGAAATGTCCCCCCTTTGGGAATGGCCTAAAGACACTACAGTCAGTGGCACTCCCCAGGGGGAAAGTGAACGTTTTACGGCACTTGCAACACAACTCAGTCATATAAGTGGCGAGGATTGGAGAAATTAGATGAGAATAACAAACACAAAAAATATGGACGAGAGATTAGGACAATAGATGTTTAATAGGAAAGAAGGAGCAAACTACACCAGAGCACCCACAAACAACCCACGGATTTGTCATTCAACATTTAGCCACAAGCACGTAACATAACATAAGATAGCAAACAGAAACGTGTTGTGATATTCTGCTTCTCCTTTACACAGACACACGTACAACGTTCTCAAAAGAGCTTTCCATAGCCAGCAGAAAGCGCGGGTCCAAAGTATAGCCTATTATATAAGTATGCTTTATGGAAGGCCATGAACGATGTATTGACTTTAGTTCAACAGTTTTAAAGTAGTTCCCGAAACAAGCAGCTCCTACGTACGTGGGAAGGAATTTTCCAGGAGGCAGGCACACACACACACA
>NW_004797505.1:574485-576773 GCF_000002075.1 Aplysia californica
ACACACACACAAACAAACAAACAAACACATACAAACACACACACACAATCAAACAAAAACTAAAAACATATTACAAAAGCGTCAGCGCTGTTAATTTTTACCATCTCTGCGTTAACATTACATGATAAAAACTACAGTTTTCTCAATTACAAAGTTCGAGACTTTCGCCTACCTGCTGGAGCATCACGACCCAGGGTGATATATACAGCATGAGAACGAATTGCGGATCCAAATCGTTTATTTTTTGTTGTTTTTTTTTAGTTTAGTAAGAGTTTACGGCATTGGCAACATAAATGAGTCATGAGTCATATACATATAAGTACCGAAGATTAAAGGTGTTACTAGATAGTAATATCCAAAGAAAAGAAGAAGGAGAGATATAGACGATCGATGATTAAAATGACAGGTGGAGTAAAACACACTGCTGCACTTGCCAACTACCCACCTACTAGACAAAATGATACAAAGAAAAGGAGGAGAAGAAATAAGGATAGTAGGTGTTTAACCGGAAAGAAGGAACAAACCACAACAAGAGACAGTGGTAATTTTGCCTACTTTCATATTTGCGCCACTATTGCGCGCATAAGTCCAGTGAATTTTCATAGAGAGTAGAGAGCAGCGGCCATGATGTTCCCAGTCTGGGACGTTATTTAGAGTATAACAGTGGCGAAGATCAGAGCAATTAGTTGAAAATAACGAACACAAAAAGTACGGACGAGAGATTAGGACGATATAATATGTTTCAAAGGAAAGAAGGGGTGTTATTTATCATATTTAAGTCTGCGGTCTTCATTGCAAACAGGATACGTTACACTTTGCGTACCCGGCACAACATTTTAAAACATGTCCTGTGAATAAAATGTGCCGAATTGTACTTGATCTTTCTTTTTTTTTTAAAGCATGTTTATCTACGCCCCTGTCAGAACAACCTAGTCATTTAAGTAGGCAGGCACCGACTTTGCCTGTCAGCGTCATCCCAAGCTGACAGTGAAATAAAGTCCCCGAAGTAAGCCCATTATTAAGATATTCGATAAAAATTCTTCCCACACGGATATCTATACTACGCTACACCGCAGGCGCCAGTCGACAGTGTACACCAATATTTTAAAGAACTAACACAATCAGCTATTATAGTAGGACCGCGCAAAATGGGAACATTCATGTGAAGTCTCTTTCCCAAGGGCAAAACGTCGGACCGAGCTGAGCCTCAAACCCCCGCACCCGCTGCCAATATCACGATTACGAGACTTCTGGATGTTTGTTGTTTTTTGGGGTGGGTTTTTTTTTGTTTTTGGTAAGTGTTTTACGGCGCTCGCAACTGCATAAGGTCATATTATGAGCGCGCGGGACACACCTAATACTTTTAGTTGGTAGAAAATTTTGAATTTTGCCCGGTGGCGGCCGAAGACTACTCTTATCGATTTTAGACCACCAAGGGATATTTAACGTGCGCAACTTGCACACGGACCCTCCGAAATTTTTCGCCCTTGCCCGAGAAGGCTAGGTGTAGATCTTTCCTATCAGAAGATCAGGGGTGTGGCTGAAAGACAGCTGAAAGAAGGAGCCAAGGAGTAGCAGTAGAAAGGTTGCAGAAAGAGTCAGGAGCCCAGAGGAGTCTGGATGTTTAATTTTGAACATTGAGATTTTAAAATAGAGGGGAAAAAAGAAGCAATTAAAACAACGGGGAAAAACCCTGTGCATCAGACCACTGAACCCACCACGTTTGTTAAAGTGGCCCAACCAAAAATCTGCAGACAATAAAAAAAACATCAACATGGTTTTGTGTATTATTACTATTATACAGTCGAGATCGTCCAATACGGTTATCATCTTAAGATAGGTGAAAGTGGACACTTAGACAAGTGGATGGTTAATTTTGGACATTGATTTTATAAAATAGAGGAAAAGAAACAACACAAACGCAAAATAAAGAGGGGGCGGGGGGGAGAGGAAAATTGGTCGTTTGAGCAGGTGATTGTTTTGGTAAGGTGACCATTGAGCTAGTTGGACTAAGTTGTATTTCATTTCAATATTATGTTCCCTGCTTTTTGCTCAAATTTAATGTTTCTTATATCAAACTACAGTCGAACCTGTGTAAGAGGACCACCCACTGTCGAGGAGAAAAGTGACCGTCTAAGACAGCTGCCCATAATTCCCTTCTCAAGTCCCAACCGGAGGTGGTTAGAAGCTTAAGACTGCCGAAAGACTAATTAAAATTGTGGGGGTTTGGGGTTGGGTTTTTTTGGTGTTTTTTTTTGGGGGGGTGGAAGGGGGATAGGAAGGTTTTT
>NW_004797505.1:577630-579166 GCF_000002075.1 Aplysia californica
GGGGGTGGGGGTGACTATTTGTACAAGTGGCCGTATTATTCAGGTGGCCTCCATGGCAGTTTCGACTGTGTCTAAATTTGACGGCTGCAAAGGCTCAAACACTTTCATATCAATGTTTCTGGCAATACTGAGAAACAACTAAACCTATTCCAAAGACCATCTATCCACGACAATCACATATAAACGGCCACTTGCCACTAGACCACTTTGCGTTTTGTCTATGTTTACAATGACGCTGTCAAGGCGTCCATCTGTCAACGACAGTTAATCACCTTTCTCCTCGACAAGAAGGGGCCGTCTTGGGCAATTTTAATAGTCTTTCATTTTCATAACTATAGCGGCCTAAACAAGTTTCATATCACCTGTTCAAACCTCATCTTTAAAAAAATATCAATCAATGAGTCAGGTTTGACAAAGCTAGGATATTATTTTTATTTCGTTGTCAGATGTACTATACCAAAATAGTTTTTTTCTTCTATTTTCACGTTAACCGTCTTTATTATAATTGTCATTGTAGTTTTGTCATCTCTGGTCATGTACTCGAGAAATAATTTTATCGAAATTTAAATCCTTAAAAGTTGAAAAAAAATGCATGGAAAGCATGAATAACTTAAGTCCAATTTTTGTTTTTCTAAAGAATGAAACAGCTCTCTCTCTCTCTCTCTCTCTCTCTCTCTCTCTTTCTCTCTCTGTGTGTTTGTCTGTCTGTTTGTCTGTTTGTCTGTCTGTCCGTCTGCCCTGAAAAAAAACCCCAGTGTCCTACTTTCTGCTCAAATTTCATTTTAAAAAAAATAAACAATATTTCGAGAGCTCAGTGTAAGACTGCATCAGTAACTTATCAAAATGGCATGGCTGAGCCTAGATCTAACACTAACTAGTCTGTGGTTAAAGGGATGAGAAGGCCAACGTAATTGTATAATAATGCGTTTTCAGATGATATTGCCATTGTCTTCAAATGAGATACGTCGAGACTACAGTAACGTCCCGCCCAACGCCCTGTCCAAGACAATCACCGATGTACACGACTAATTCCCCCTTCCAAAATTAAGTGCGGCTGTGTGTGTGTGTGGGGGTGGGGGGTGGGGGGGTGGTGAACATTATAATGACACCGTGTCCTGGACATCCGCCTCACTAAGACAATCATTCACTTTTCTTCTAGACAGTGGGTGGCAGCCTTGCACAATTTAGACATTATTTCATCATCATACTAAACATGTATGTTTCCTACCTTTTCTTCAAATTTTGTTTCCATATTTTTTAATGGAAAAACATTTAAAGGCAGAAAGAGTCAAAATAATAATATTATAATGTCCTTCCACGTTTTCAGGTAGTAGACTAACTGTCACCTTCACAACGTATGATATCTCTTTGGCCCGTTGCCTTCATTATTATCTCGATCTTTTCTGGGCAGAGGACCTCTCATAACCGAGATAACACAAGAATTATATAAGCCTTGGGGAGGAGAGAGACAATGCAGAGACATACTATCTTCTGGCTGGAAGCGAGAGAGCCTGTGTGTGTGTGTGTGTGTGTGTG
>NW_004797505.1:579879-581426 GCF_000002075.1 Aplysia californica
AGAGAGAGGGGGAGGGGGCGGGGGGTGGAGAAACACACATACACGCATACATGTAGGCTACATAGTAATACCTTCAAAGGTACAGAAACCCTCGGTCCCGGAAGCTATCGACTTAAAAGAAATTCTTTCAATACGTTCGTCTTCTGGGGGCCATACTTGAATGTTTCCGTCAGCAAAAACGCTGCAGTATGCACCGAGGGACAACATAATTTTAACCCCTTCATTGCTGAGACATTTTCATCTCTACGTTTTGTTTTCTTTTATGCTTTTTTGTTGTTTCTTTCTGTTGTTTTTGTTTAGTTTTTGTTGTTGTAAGTGTTTTACGGCGCTCGCAAATGCATGAGGTCAAATGAGCGCGCGGGACACATTAAACGTTTCTCCGCGTTTGTGCCGACAAGAGATTTGTAAATGTTTTGTTAAGTTTCAGTAAAAGTTTTATGGCATTTGCAATACAATAGGGTTACATAGGTGCCGACGATAAGAGGTGTTACAAGAGATTAACAAACACAAAAAAGGAGTAGAAATCAGGACGATAGATGTTTGATAGAAGGGTGGCAGTGGCAGCAAACCACACCAGAGCACCCGCCAACCAACAACAAAATAAATGTCCATCTTATTAAGAATTAGTATGGTGTCGATGGGGACGTGAAAACAATTCCATTTTGTAAAATGAATTATGTCTAGCAACTCTACAACATGGGGTTACATCTTAAACGTCATGTCTTATCCTGCAAGAAAATCAGAGCATCGTGGTGAAATCAGGCGCTCGTCACAATATTATATAACGAAATCGAAAAAATAAACATTTTACCGCTCGTTAAATTGGACAACTTTTATCAATTTTTGTTTGTTTGTCGTGTTTTGGGCTTTACACGTTTTATTTCCATTCAAAACGCATTCCAGGGTAGATTTTACTGAAAAACGTTGATGAAAGGGAAAAAAAGCAAATCTGCAGTTTCCAATTAGACCACAGTTTTGTAAGTCTACAAACTTTGACGACCATTTTATAACTAAGTTTACACCTGACACACCGGGCTATACTCTCTCACCCCCTTCAATTGCAATTAATGTCTCGACTTCTATTCAAGGTAGATGAGAGTATTTTCTTTCTCCAAAGCAAGGCAAACGAACAGACTTTAAAATAATTAAGATTAAACCATTGCAATAACCTAGTATTGACCCAAAAGAATTGACAAGCGCCTGATTTCACCGCGCCTTCACACATCTACACAACAGTCAATGATGATACAAGTAAAGGTTGAAAGATAAGAGGTGGGACTTCCGAATTTAAAGTCCATCCCCCATCGAGTCGATAGGACAAAGACAAAATGGATTGAGATTCTTTAAAAACTCCAACAAAACAACCCACGCACATTACTCCCGCTTGGGGATTCAAACCAAGGACACCCATTCCGTGGTCCAGCCCTATACATCAGGTTGTCATTTTTTTTTTTCTAATGTGGATATTTTACTCCCTTATCGGCGCAATTTAGTTCAATTAAGACGCGGGCCTTGGCCCTGCCGGTCCAGAGAGAGAGAGAGAGAGA
>NW_004797505.1:581958-583845 GCF_000002075.1 Aplysia californica
AGAGAGAGAGAGAGAGAGAGAGAGAGAGGCAGAGAGACAAAATCCCAGCAGACAGAAGAATACACTCGGTAAAAATTATCCCCATGCGTGAAACAAACTCGAGCCTCCTGCATGCGCAGCGAAGCGTCAAACCGCTACACACACTAGAGACGCTGAACAAGACAGCAGTGAAGAGGAAAGGACACATACATTGATAGCAAAATACAAACCTGTCTTTGTGGCGTCACCTAACAGCGTTTCAGGCTCACAAACCTACAGTAATGAAGAGACAGACAGACACGCACGCTGTTTGTTCAGGGGAAATCTCGAGACGCGTTTTACGGAGAACCGTGTTGCGTTTCAGCTTAACTTGGCAAATTTTGTCCAAAGAGACTGCCCAGCCCATGGTAAGATGGGCATTGGTCACTGACGTAACAGTTTAACATTGTGGGTGGTTGGCGGTTGCGCTGGCGTGGTTTTTTCCTTCTTTTCAATCAAATATATTTTATATCTCTCATCCCTATTTCTCCCCCTTCTTTTCTTTGTATGTCAGTCTGTAGTAAAAGCTCTAATCTTCTGCACTTTTATGGCCTATTTGTGTTAATTGCAAGTGCTGGAAAATTCTAACTATAACTCAAGCTAATTTTAACACTCTCTAGGCCTAAACAATTCATTTAAAAGACGCATCTCGGTGTTGGGAGAATTGTGAGGTAGCGAGGTGGAATCAGGCTCTCGTAAAATTAATCAAAGTGAAAAAACTTGCATTTTTCCGCAGGCTTGTGAATTTTTATCAGATTTTTTATTTTTTGGCTCAATACCTTTCATGCCCATTAAAGAACAGTGCGGATTTTTCTGAAAAACGTTGATTAAAGGCACTTAAAATGTAAATTTACAGTTACCACGGACTCTTAGGCTAAGGAAATAACTAATCTTTGGCGGCCATTTTCTCACCAATTTAACGTCTGAAAACAAGTGACCCCAACCCCTTTCTTTCGCAAATATCTCGACTTATATTCCAGATAAACAAATATCTTTTCAACCAAATAAAGACAAGTGAACAAGCTTTAAGATGATACCAAAAACTCTACATGCCCAAAAATTGACGAGAGCCTGATTCAACCACGCTACCTCACAATTGTAACCCTCCCTGTTCTGGTTGGCCCCTGGCCCTGACAGGGAGGGTCGAAAGCAGCTTTTGTTTGTTTGTTTGTTTGTTTGAGTAAACAGAAGCACATCGACACAATATCAATGACGGTCATTTAGTGATAGGAAAAAATAAGACAGACAGACAGAAACAACAGAGGGAAAGTAAAAAAGTATAAGGACCTACCAGTGGCGCACTCCAACCACCCACTGTCGAAACAGCCCGCCTCCTGGATGATCTAAATTGTGTAGATGGGGGTGTACATCTACTACTAAAAACAGTGAAAAGGAAAAGAAAAATGAATAAATAAATAATTAAATATAAATAATTGAATGAACGAATGAATGAATGAATGAATGAATAAACCAATAAATAAATAAATAAATAACAAAAGACGCACTTGAGCATCTAAGCATATGAGTGAGAGAAAAAAACCCAAAGAGGAAATATTATAAGCAACAACAAATGATTGTGTAGGTAAATATCTTATGCCCCCATCGAATAAATTACGTCAGCTTCGAACTGCGGAGAGCGGTTGGACTAGATATATCATCCAAACAGAAAGACGAAGATTTGAGGCTTCTTCAATTTGGAATCGAGCCCATGTCTTTCCTTTACATTTCAAACGGCGGCAGATAAAGCAAAGTGGTCGAGTATAAGAAAGGCGATTTTAAAAAAAATTAAAATATAAAAAACCCCCCAAAAAAACAGATAATAGTACACCCTTTCTTAATCAATAATAAGAGCTCCAGCTCGCTCCTCCC
>NW_004797505.1:586730-587738 GCF_000002075.1 Aplysia californica
CACACACACACACACACACACACACACACACACACACACACACACACACACTGCGTCGACGAAACCATGCCGATGTGAACGAAGCCCTTGCGCATAGTGTGATTATGCAGAAGTGAATACAATTCTATCGTAGGCTTTAGAGCTAGATCAAGAGTATCGCAGACGGGAACTGATGAAAATATAGCCGAATTTTAAGTAAGCGAAAAGGTCTAACAATTTTATTCTAAAACCTATGCTTGAATGGGTTTCAATTTTTCGAAAGAGGGAAACTGTCCGATACCAAAATTTGAAGTGAGTTTCAAAGAACACATCAATGCGTTGACATCGAGGATCACAGGCGTGAACACGATGAAATCAGGGAGGTTGGGACCGAGTGCAGTGGTTTAAAACAATGTTTTCCGTTGTAATACTTATTCTTTTTTTTAAAATAAAAATAACAATTTTATCATAAGTGTTTACGGCGCTAACAACTGCATATGAACGCGCGGGACACATTAATTTAAGTATTTCAATTTTCAGTTTGGCAGGAGTTAATTGAATTACTTTTGAATTTTCCCCGGACGGTGGCCGAAGCCTACTCTATTGACTTTAGGACGACCAAGATGTAATCAACACAGCTTGGACACGGGACATCCAAGATTTTTTTTATCCGAGAAGGCTAGCTGATTGGCCTACTCTATGATCAGGGGTTGGCTGAAAAAGAGCCGTAAGAAGGAGCCCAAGAGTTGCAGTAGAAAGGACGCAGAAAGAGGGACCCAGAGGAGGGGGGTGTGCAAAAATGGGGTGGGGAGGGAAAGGGGAAAGTGGAGTGGAGAAGACAGCAGATGATAGAACATGGTTAGAAAGTAGGAAAGGATGTGAAAGGAGAAAATGGTTTTTGAGAAGAAAATATTCCGTCGCAGTCAGGTTTCGAACCCGGGACCTATAGAATTAGAGGTGAGAACACTGTCCCTCAAGGCCACGAGAGCCCCCTGTAACCACTTAACGAGACCATAGCGAACAAGCCTA
>NW_004797505.1:589135-591125 GCF_000002075.1 Aplysia californica
GGGTGGTGGAATAAAAGGGAGAGAGGGAGGGAGGGTTCCACCTCCATCGATACAATTTTAATCTATTAATCTATTAAAAGGAGGCTGGCTTCGAACTTTCCTGTCATGGCTAACCCAGGCTGAGAGGGATACACCACCCCAGCAGAAAGACAGAGATACTTTTTATTTTATTTAATCCTAAAAATCTCCACACTCAGGACTCGAACTCAGGTCTCCTTCGTGCAACGGCGAGCCGCCTTTCCACAGACCCCGGTTTCCTTCCAAGTGTTCTTCAAGTTCGGAAAAAAAAGAAAAAGTCAGATGGAGCAAAGTCTGTACTATAATAGGAAGCACAACCTCATGGAATCTGGGCCGTATCATGGCACCCCGAGTCGTTTGCTCGTGCGGGGTCGAGCACTCACTACCTTTAGAATTGCAACGTTCTATGTGACATTTTTAAGCTCTGTTTTGAGTTACAACGACCATCAGGTCAGAAATCAATAAATGTTGTATCTGCTCTATCAAAATCGTAAGATTATTCGGAGGCATAATCAAGATATTATTGTTATAAGAATCGAATTTGAAAAAAGCTTGACAAGTTGTGAAACTCAACATTTTTTACGTCAAATTTCTCTAAACTAAGTGAGGAAAAGATTGAACTTCGTGATTCTGTGGTAGCGAGTTGTTATTCTTATGACGAAGAATGAAATGTTTGCCAGGTCAAAGTTTTCGAAGAGTCTTCACAAGTATCAATCAATGCTGAAGGTGTTATCCTGTTTTCTCTTCTAAATCCGATCAATGCAGATATATTTACAACCCCCCCCCCCTCCCAAACACTCCCTGCTTATCATCGACACAATTTATATCATTTAAGACAAACATGCTTGTCAGGGTCCACTCAGGCTGAGAAGGATACACCATCTCAGCAGAATGACCAAGATATTCGTTAAAAATTATCCCCACGCAGGAATCGAACTTGAATCTCCGGCATGCTACAGTAATTTATCGACTAACCGCCACACAACTGACGCCGGTTGTTCGAAGAGTCTCAACGAATCAATCAATATTGACATTGTTTCCGCCTGCTACAAACTCATGTGTATTATTCCTTACAATAAAATTATACACAATGTACTAAAATTCTGCCAAGGGCACTTTCCACCAGAATTTTTTAATTTTGAGCTTTTTGCGACTTGGGGCCACATTTAGTCTAAATTCCATGTGTGTCTCTCTTGTCTTTGGGTCATAATGGTGAACCCATGATTCGTCAAAGTGACAATGAAGTGGAGACCATTTGAACTTGAAGGGAAATTAATTATTTTACCCAGGGGGAAAAACTGTTCGGCAATCTCTAGTAGTAGTTGTTGAATTAGTATTGTTTATTTTCCATTATTAGAAGTTGGTGTGAATGAAGCTCTCTCTCTCTCTCCCTGTCTCTCTGTCTCTCTCTGTCTCTCTCTCTCTCTCTCTCTCTTTCTCTATCTCTCTTCCTGTCCCCCTCTTTTTACAAACTCCTCCTCATTTTTCTTCTTCTTCTTCTTTCTTGAAAACAAGAACTGTGTGGTCTCTGGAATAACCTTTCACAGTGTTGCTAGAGGCACGAAACCTATTAGCTATAAGAAACCAATAAAGAGTTTTACGGCACTGACAACACAGTAAGGTCAAAAGTGCCGAAGAATAGAGGGTGTATTAAGAGAGAATGGTAAAGTTGTTCCCGCATCCGATCCGGACATTGGGGGTTGCCTTGTTAGAGTTAGTGAGACAACTACCTGGGCCTTCGGCATATTGTGGTAGGGTGACCAGTTCCTTTCCACGCCGCCTTTACAGCTACTTCCCCAACCCGAAGTCAGGTACCCATTGCTGCTGGGTGGGTAGGAGGGGGCGCAAAAAATCCGTGTCCGAACCGAGGCTCGAGCCCGGACTTTCCGGCTTGGAGACGAACGCACTAACCGCTCCGCCAACAAGGGACAAAACAAAAAGGAGAAGAGATAGGAACGATAGAATCTAGATG
>NW_004797505.1:593646-594880 GCF_000002075.1 Aplysia californica
ATGAGAAAGATCTCTCTCCATATGATTTGTATGATTTTACAGGTGTCACAAGTAGGGTGTTATCGTTCGATGATCTTAGGTTTCTCCCTACTTCATTTTCATTTGATCTCCATGGTTTCAACTGCCAGTTGAAGAAAACAAACAATTTAATATGTTTTAGACTACCGGTACCAATGGGGGAAAATGGGCCACCTTCGGCCTAGTTCTCCACACGTGTGGTCCAGTCCTCTCAACTTGTTGGCACACTTCTCCCCAGTTAAGTTTTATGGAAAAATAATCTTCAACATATTTCCATGCCAGTTTGGTAGCATTACCTATTAAATCCTGATTAAAAGTAGATCTAGGTCTAAATTTTGTACCTAGAATATAATAAGATAAAAATAGAGGTTTGGATATTTAGAGAGACATTTTAAAAATAAACCTTGGGGCAGTACTGTTGTGTAGTCTACCACTCCGGAGTCTTTTTTTAAATTCCTCATTGGTGCTCTAGTGTGACACTGTGTACCCGCTTCTTTCTAGATCTAGTCTTTTGGCATTTGTGAGGCTACCGGT
Organism: Aplysia californica; assembly: GCF_000002075.1. Lineage (NCBI taxonomy): Eukaryota > Metazoa > Mollusca > Gastropoda > Aplysiida > Aplysiidae > Aplysia > Aplysia californica. The sequence goes on from NW_004797505.1 coordinate 594,199, forward strand.
ATCCTTTTTTTCGGTTCAATCTCCAGGGACAATGCTACCTATACTTTTGTAAAAATATATCAAAAGAAGACCGGCATAGGTAGGCCTACAGCCTTACCTGATACAGAGAAAGATGCAGTGGCAGCTGTTAGTGTGTTAGAAATTGAGCGGCTTTACTTCGAGAGAAGTCGCATGCTTTCCCGGCATTGCTCGCACTACCCTTGGAAGAAATGGAAAGTTCTTCAACGTAATGTTGAATTGTGTCCACACTATCGTCACAGTCCAGTATTCACAGTTGAATAGGAGGCTGAATTAGCGAAGTACTGTATGTTGAAATGTGCCAAAATATAATATGAAGTCGCTATTTCAAATCACCTCAAACCATTCCTAGCCGTCTTCGTGGGATGATGCAAAATGTGCTGGAAAGGAGTGGCAGATGAGCTTTCTTTGGAGACATCCGCAATACAGTTTGCAAGTTCAACCAGAGGCTACCTCATTGGCAAGAGCAACAGCTTTCAACAGACATTCTGTGGGAACATTTTTAAACATGCTACAGATTTTTTCTAGTGACCTAGGTGTGTCGGGAGCTCAGATACTCAATCTAGACCAAAGAGGAATCACAACAGTTCACCAAGTCCCAAAAGTCATTCGACCTAATCGTGATACTGAGCAGTTGAGCCATACAAATATATATATAGTATAT
>NW_004797505.1:597243-598339 GCF_000002075.1 Aplysia californica
ACACACACACACACACACACACACACAAACGTACAAGAAAATAGACTGCCCAAGTAGTAGCCTTCTCCATTACGCACGTCTCTCCATATGCTCATTAGGAGAGACATTGGTTGGTCAAAACGTTCGGAATCAAGGAAGCAGAATCTGAATCTAGTTAATTAGGGCAAATATATACTACACCCTACCGTAGGCTGGAGGCCTACTATCTTTGGTTAGGTTTTGTTTAAACAGATTTGATACGGTACGGATTCTCTAGGGTAGGGACTTCCTTATAATTTGGAATTTTGCCCAGGTAGCGGCTATACATAGATCTACCTATTTAACGATCAGTGGTGTCGAGAAAGATATTTTTTAAGGAAGGGGGGGGGGGGCACTCTGAAAGTCCCGATCCGTCGAAAATTCAGTTTCCAGGAACTTAGCGAGCAATGCACCATGGGACGCACGATAACACAAAGGTATCGCTCTTGCCAAGGCCAAGCAAGCAGTGTTGCAGGTCGCAGGCTGTTGCCGTTGGGCCAGCGCATAGAGGGTGACCTAGATACTAGGTAGTTTGTTTACGCTTGTGGTTTGCTGTAGGGATATAAAAAACAACAGATAGGACCACTGGACTGGAAAGTTACGTGTGTGCCTATGTCTGGGGTAGAGTAGGCATATTGTGTAGAACTGTGCAGATCTATATGATCTTGTTGTCAGCAACGAATAAACAGTAGGCCTACGACAAAACACTGTTTTACGAAAATTTAAGGAAAACAACATGTCGTCAGCCGTGCTCGCAGGTAAAATGGTGACTGGGACTGGAGGAAAATGTGTGCTCCAAATCCAAGTACAAGCGAAGGCAAGCTAATGTCTGCGCGCAGTCACGACATTATGTTGCGACTGCTCGTCCGCCCTGTGTTTTCTCCGGGTTACAGACGACATTCTGTTCTCCTGATCACCGTCATAGGCCTACTTTGGGGTGTGCCGCTGTCGACGTGCGAGGAGGACGTGGACCTGTGCCCCCCATCACAGGAGGGTGAGCCGCTGACTCTCTACTGTTCTGGTACCAGCAGGACGATTGATAGGTAACGATGTTTATTATGTTATATCCCCCCCCCCT
>NW_004797505.1:599669-605753 GCF_000002075.1 Aplysia californica
TATATATGTTGTTGTTGTGTTGTTTTTATTATAATTAATGTTGTAATGTCTGGTGTGCAGCAGTGCGGATCGTTTCTTTGCACTTATTTCAATTTACACAGCCTCGTCATGGAAAGCTTTTGAAATTGAAATGTCGAGCCAACTTGTGTAATTTGTAATGCCCCTTGCAACGCTGTTTACGGTTATTATCTAAAAGGCGGGCCTCCAATTTATAGATATGACCGAGCCAAACAGAGATAAATAGACCTTTTCCCAAGGACATAGCGTCGGCGGACTGAGCTAAGCTAGCTGAACGATTACGAGTGCACGGTGGAAGCATTATTATTAGAACAACGGACAAGTTCTTGAAGATACAGGGCGGGTGGTTGAAGGGCGCCACAGGTGGGTTCTGCTTATTTACTTTCCCTCAGTTGGGTCGGTCTATCTCTGTCTTACTTTTTCCCCAGCACAAATGACCATGATTGTGTTGATGAGCTTCTCTGTAATCAACAACAACAACAACAACAACAACAGCAACAACAGCAACAAAAACAGCAACAACAACAACATCGAAGAAAACAACAGCAATGACACACGTAACGTGGAGGTGAGGACTCGCTGGAAAAAATACACCCAAAAAAAAACCCACAACCAAGCAGTGAGAGATCCATTCTTAGTTTTATATTATACCGAACAAAAACTAAACAAAAACACTCATGTTATGACTCTTTATCACTATTTACGATTTTTCAAAGGGCCACCATCCACGCGTGACACGTGTGCCCTTGCAGTGTCATTTGTCATGAAATGGCCCTGTATCTTCAAGAACCTCTCTAGCCTATAGTATAGTATACAATATATTATGTTTGTAGTTTTGTATCATCATCATCATTTCCTCTCTCACCCTGGATCAGGATATAGGCAACGAACAAACATTTTCCACCTTTCCCAATCCTGGGCTAGTCGCTTGATGTCACTCCATGTCTTCCCACTTTTCTGTACATCCATTTCTCTGACTCTTCTCCAGGTCCCTCGTGGTCTTCCCCTTGGTCCTTTACCCTGTGGGTTCCAATCTAATACTTTCCTTGTTATTCAGCTGCTTGAAAGTGTGTCCAATCCATTGCCAAAGCAGCCTTCTTCCCACCTCATCTCTGACTGGGCTTTGTGTCGTTCTTCTGAATACTTCCTCGTTAGAGATCCTGTCTGTCCATCTGATCCTCAGTAGCTTCCTCAGACACTTGTTGAAAAAAAAACCTGGATCCTCTTTATGCACGTCTGAGATGCGTTCTATGTCTCACATCCATACAACAAGACTGACTTCACATTTGAGTTGAAAATCCTCAATTTTGTTCGTAGTGAGATACCCTTGGTCCTCCAAATCCTGTTCAAAGAAAATGCAGTCTGTGCCTTTCCAATGCGGGACTTTATTTCAGCACCTGTTCCTCCCTCTTATACTCCCACGATAGCCGAAGGATTCGACGTCTTCTAGTGCATTTCCCTCTACTGTGACCTGCTCCTTTCGTACCGTAGTGCATTATCCAGGAGTTTTGACTTTCCGGGGTGGATCCTCAATCCAACAGACTATGGTAGGCTGTTTAAATGGTGGTCTTTGCTTGCATCCGTTCCTGAGTGTGTGGCAGAAGTGCCAAGTCATCTGCAAAATCCACATCGTCCAACTGTGTCCATGGGGTCCACTGTGTGCCGTTTCTGTGTCATCTGGTGGTTTCGTTAATCAGCCAGTCGATTGCCAAGATAAAAAGGAAAGGTGATAGTAAACATCCCTGTTTCACACCGGTCTGGATGTCAAAGCTGTCAGTGAGCTGGCCATCATGTATAACCCTACAACTTGTCCCTTCGTACTCCTGATGAGGTTAACTAACTTCTGTGGGATTCCGTGATGTCTCAGTATCTTCCACTGTGTTGCTTGGTCTATACTGTCAAAGGCCTTCGCAAAGACAAGAAAGTTGACAATCAACTAGGAGTTCCACTCCAGGGACTGTTCCACTACATGTATGATCCTCAACGTAACAATCTGGTCCGTGGGTGACCGATTTTTCCGAAAAGCAGCCTGTTCATCCCGAAGTCTTGGATCCGTTGCAGACTTGATTTTCTCCAAAATGATTCTGTTGAAGACCTTACCTGATATTGAAAGAAGAGTGATTCCTCGGTAGTTACTGCAGTTGCTGAGATAGATCTATTCCTTTTTAGGAAGTTTCACAAAGTGTCCTTCTTTCCAATCCTTTGGGAACTTGCTCTCATTCCAGATCCTGGTAATCAATGTCTGCCGTCACATTGGCATATGTTTTTAGGGCATTAGGTGGAATCTGATCAGGACCGGACGCTTTCCCGTTGTTCAGCTTAATGACACCCATAATCGCTTGTTTCGATGGAGAATCACCGCAGATTGGTAACTCATTTCTTGCTGGCAGGATGTTTGGCGGGTTACTTGGTGGTGGTCTGTTCAGGAGACTGTTGAAATGCTCGACCCAACGTCTTGACTTAACCCTCTAGTGCCCAGAGTGCCATATCTGGCGCATGTCAAATAACCAGCTTCAGGGGAAACAGTAATTAATTTTTGTTATGTTCGGTAATTTCATGAGGTAGGTAACTGGAGAAATATCCTCTGAGTGCCCTTGGGGTATTTTTTACTGCAATAATTTCCCCTTTCAACTTCCTGTTTTTTACCACCACTTGTGCTTGAAACAAACAACCGCACCCACTCTTCTTCAGTCTATCACCATCAACCGTCAGGTACATAATTGTGTCAATTTTTCCTAATATCACTAATATAATGTTTTGAAACAAAGTAGATATAGATATTATCACCATCAAATTCCATCTTCAACGTTTAAATTTTGATTTATGGGGGTGTTTTTAGGTATGGTCTAAATATGGCACACTGGGCAGCCCTGGACGGTTTTGTGTGCCAGATGTGGAACATTGGGCATTTGAGTCCTGATTTTTATCACATAGCCCTGTTTCAATGTAAAATGTCAAAAAGTTCAAGTTGACTGGACAAATAAAAAAAGCAGATTGACTTCATTTCAGTGTAATTTTATACATACAGTAAACAGCCTTTAGACTGTATGTAAGGGTTCATAAAGTTATTTTTCTCTATACAAGTGTATTTGTACAAACTGTGAAACACACACTACCGGTACTTAATTTTTTTTTCTTGAAACGATTGCATTTTGTCAGCAATGAGACTCATGATGACAGCACAAGCAATGATCGTGTATGGAAACTCTGCCCGTGGATCAATGATCTAAAATCCAATTTCAAAAAGATTATTCCTTCTAAGCAACAGTTTGTTCATGAAATTATGGTATCTTTCAAAGGTCGGTGTAGTCTGAAACAATACATTGGATTCGGAAAATACCCCACAAATGGGGTTTCAAGTTGAGGACTTGTTGCGGAAGTGAAGGCACTCTGCACGACTTTGATGAGTATCAAGGTTCAAATGGAGCCCATACTCGTAGATCTGAACTAGGCATGAAAGGTGATGTTGTCATGGACATGGTGAAGAACTTGGAGGATGGAAAGAATCACAAAATTTTTGCCGATAACCACTTTTCGAGCGTAAACTTTTGAAACAGTTGAAGGAGAAAGGACTGCTATATGTGGGAACCGTCCGTGAAAACCGCTTGAAAGGTTGCAAGTTGAAGGCTGAGTCTAGTGGATGCTGACTCCAATATCGTCATCATTCGATGGTACGACAACAAGAAAGTGGATGTCATTCCGTCATATGTTGGACCAGAATCTGTTGAGAACGTTACCAGGTGGGACAAAAAGAACACTGAAGGAAAAAATTGCAGTGAATTGCTCTGCTGTAATTCGCACGTACAACAAACACATGGGAGGGGTAGATTTACTTGATTGTCTCACCGCTCTCTACAAAGCAAGAGTCAAGACTCGAAATTGGTACATTTATTTGTTCTACGACACAATCAACATGGTGGTAGTCACCAGTTGGCTGAGATATCATTGTCACTGCAGGATGCTTCAGCAGTCCCCAGTCAAGCTATGTGACTTCCATCAGTCGATTGCTGACAGTCAGGTTACCGTCGAAAGGTTGCCAGGACGACCAGCAGCTGGGAGTCCTCAGTTTCTCTCACGCTCTAGCACTCAAGAGAGACCCCCAACTGTCGACACACAGCTCGATCGCGTGGATCATCTTCCTCTCCACGCCGACCGGCAGTGGTGCAAACGCCCCAGATGTGACTCAAAGACCTACACCATGTGTTGGAAGTTCATCTCTGTCTGAACAAGGAGCGAAACTGTTTTGAAGAATTCCACCCAAGAAAAACATGATAAATTTGTTCAACGCTACCCAGTGTGACATATCTGGCACATAATACCCAAATTCCCAATGTGCCATATTTGGCACGGTCTGTAACTTTTAAATACAAGTTTTAGATGAAAGAAACTTTCAAATTTGGTTATTGTACTTCCTTTTGAACACGTTCTGTGAAAATGAAATTTTTCTGTCAATGATTTCTGTACCTGGGCACTAGAGGGTTAGGTTCCTTTCCAAAAATGGTTTTTCCCTCTTTGCCCTTTACTGTTACTTCTGGTCTCCGATATTTTCCAGAAAGAGTCTTTGTAGTCTGGTTAAGGATTCGCATGCTCCCGCCTGCTGCTGCCTCCTCTGCCCTCTCCTCCAGCCTGTTCATGAATTCCTCCTTGTCTTTTCTTAGTGATCTCTTTACATCTTTAGCTGTTGTTCCGTACTGCTCCAATGCGCCTGCTTTTGATCCTCTTGTTCTACTTGCATTTGTCTCTGCTTTCAGTTGTCTTCTAATGCTATCAAATCCAATGACCGTTGGCTAATCCATTCCTTGTGCTCCAATTTCTTCTCATCGACTACTCCTTGACATGTTGAAGTAAAGACTTCTTTGACCTTGGTCCAGTGCATCTCCACCTCCATGTCCTCCTCACCAAGATCCGCCAAGAGTTGAAATCTGTTCCTCAGCTGCAGTTGAAACTCCTCTTTCTTGTGTCCAATTCTACGATACTAACTTGGAACTTCGTTCTTTTGGTTCCTGTTCTGGTTCTGTGTATTTTTTAGACGAAGCTTGAGTTTTGTTAACAGCACATGATGATCCGATCCAACGACTGCCCCTCTCTGTACTGTGACATCTTCCAGTGAACGCCTGAACCTACGAAAGATACAAAAAAGATCGATCTGGTTCTACGTAACTCCATCCGGTGATACCCAAGTAAGTAGCCTTGTTGTGGATCCTCTTGAGGGGGAAAAACAGAGCCTCCAATGACAAAACTATTGAAAGAACAGATATTTGCAAATCGCTCACCGTTCTCATTCATTTGTCGCTAGTCACGTTGTTCCATGATTCCCTCATAACCTACATTGTGTCAACCAATCTTGGCATTGGCATTTCCAAGTATGATGTTGACATTCTTCCTTGGTAGTTTGTCGATGACCCCTGGAGCCGGCAGTAAAAAGCGACCTTTTCTTCATCCGAAACTTCATTTGTTGGGGCGTAGATCTGAATTATGTTCATGTTGATGCTCTTATTCCTTGTAGTGAATGACGCCATGATTATCCTCTCCCCCTGTGGTTCCCATCCTCTAACTAAGTGACTTCTGTGCATACTTGCTCAAAATAATTCCCACTCTCTCTGCATGGTGCTTGTCTTCCCTCCCAGAATACAATATTTGTTCCCCCGAGCTGAGCTGCTTCTGTCCAGACTGTATCCAGTGAGTTTCGCTGACTCCTAGTATGTGCAGCCTGTATCTCTTCTTCTCTTGTGCCACTTGAGAACTCTTTCCTGCTTCATACATGGTGCGAACATTCCACGACGTAATCCGGAGAGACTTGTTCGACCGAGAAGATTTCGGGTCAGGAGTGTCCTTTCGGCTTTGTCCGAAGTCCTTAATTATTCCTGTTGATACAGACGCTCCTCCGTCTCCCAAGATGAAAAAATAATAAGGCCTGTTTGTTTGTGTTTCCTTTCTATAACTTTCCGTTTTTACTGGGTCGGGTAGTTGGCCCTCGGCAAACTGGCACTTTTTGGGCGACCAGACCTAGGCACCTTTAGTCTCCTCTTACGACACGCAGTATCACGACAGGTGTATTCTTTGCCC
>NW_004797505.1:606376-608451 GCF_000002075.1 Aplysia californica
TCTCTCTCTCTTTATAGCAAGTGGCCATTTATTTTTGCGCTCAGTGACCCGTGTCTACCCTGGCCGCCATTAATATTCGTACAACTGTAGCAAAGTAGACTCTCTGACTAATGTTGGCATGCACCGCTTGGTGTCTGTTATGTCGCCCGTCTAGTTTGGTCTGCCGTCTACACGCTAGGCCTACACGTATACATGTTCTTAAAAGGTCACGATCACGAACGCAGCCAGGTCGAACTGATGCAGCTGTACGTTAGACCTAGTTGCTATCCTCAGCCATAATTGGTCGACTTTATTTAAGCACAGTGGGGCTATCCCGAAAAATGCTGTTTTGAGAAAATCGAGGTAACGTTTTATGGAAACTTGTTACGTTTCTGTGAAAGACAAACAGAGTTTTCTCTATAACCCCCAAAATCTGGGTTAGCCCACATAGGTGCCTGGCGGTCACATACGATCATCCGCATTGAAGCCTAGCTATCCCCGAAAAGTTAAGCTGAATCTGAAACTGAAAGTTAAAGACGCTATCTTGAACGACAACGTCTTGTCGAAATGATAATAATAATAATAATAATAATAATAATAATAATAATAATAATAATAATAATAAGGAGTGGGGGGGGGGGGGGCGTATTGCACGGTCCAGGTTGTTTGTTTATTTTGCTAAGTGTTTCACGGCGGTAACGCATGAAACATTTTCAGTTTTGTAGGAATTAATTTTCAATTTTTGCCCGAGAGGCGGAACCGAAGCCTACTCTTTATAATACTATTTTGGACCGCAACTAGCACATGGGACCTCCGAGATGTTGCACCTTTATCCGAGAGGGTAGGTGTTTAGATCTTACCTACTCGAAGATCAAAGGTGAGGTTGAAAGTGAAAGACAGCAGTAAGAAGGAGCCAAGGAGTAGCAGTAGAAAGGCTGCTGAAACTGCCAGGAGACCAGAGGAGGGGGCAATTTTTTTTAAATTTTTTTTTTTTGGGGGGGGGGTAGGGGGTGGCAGAAAGTGGAGACGGAAGCAGACGACAGAATATGGTTAGAGAGCAGGAAAGGAGACGAAAAAGAGAACCTTTTTAAAGAAGAAAGTTTTCCGTCGCTGTCAAGTTTCGAATCCGCGACCTATTGATCATGAATGAGAGGCAAACACCATAACCTGTAGACCACCACAGCCTCCGGTCCTGGTAGGGATAAACAAAGGTCCATACACTGCCATGTACCACAAAGTGGAAAAAAGTACACAAGTGTACTATGTACCACACCCTTCGCGACCTACTCGGTGATGGTAATGACCCACATAGCGACAGAGGGACGTTTGCCTCGACGTGAACACTACACGTCACACATAAGCAACAGCAACAACAACAACAACAACAACAACAACAACAACAACAACAACAACACACACACACACACACACACACACACACACACACACACACACACACACATACACACACACGCGCGCACACACAAACAAACATAAACTATTTTTAAAAACAGTTACAAAGAACAATGAGAAGAACTACCCAGAGGTACATGACGTGATGTGTGTGCGACTCAACTGATGAAGTACTTTTGTACAGTCAAACCTCGTTATGAAATGCCGCCCCCTTTGGGACGGGCCAAGGACTACTATACTCACATAAAGTTGCAGAACAGCGGGGCTGGCAGTTCTTTGGGGATCTTCAGTTGTATAGCCCCGACTGCCCAACATCAAGGAACATGGTTCTGCTGTGCGATCTGTGTTTGAAAAGTGTATTTATGTTGGTTCTCTCTCTCTCTCTCTCTCTCTCTCTCTCTCTCTCTCTCTCTCTCTCTCTCGTGGGAGCAAGATTATCAAGTAGCCAATCAGTGGGTGTTGTACGCCGTGTGCAGTGTTTTCCTCTCGCGGCCAGTTTCGCTGGCGGTATGACGGGGTAAATTTGCGTTATTTAAAAAAAGGACCGTACGACTCAGACGAGTGGTTGATGGCGCTGTGATGCGAAAATACTAATAGTAGCTATTTCCCTATTCGTACATTAGCGAAACCTGACGATAAACGAGGCCAGCGGTACAACGGGTGGGGGGGGGGGGGGGGGAAAT
>NW_004797505.1:608551-613551 GCF_000002075.1 Aplysia californica
GTACATTGAGGTTTGGGGGATACCAGTTGCCCTGTGTTTGACTTGTCTGAGTATCAAAAAACGGTGCGGTATCCCAAATTAGGTTTACATCGATGATTGGTGGACATCATACATTGCTTATGGGTGGTTGGCGGGTGCTCTGGAGTGGCTTACTCCGCCTTCCCGCTAACATCAACATGTATCGTCTTTGTCTTTCCTCGTTCTTGTTTATGTTTGTTAGATCTACTCTCTTTAGTAACACCTCTAATCTTCGGCACTCACATGACCTTTTTGTGTTGTAAGTGCCGTAAAACTTTTTAGTAAAACTGTTTTTTAAACACCCTTTATTGCTTTCATTACATTGGCTATCACTGTCGTCATCAGACAGGTGTTCTGGGACAGAATCCCGAGTGCTCTGAGCTACGATGACGACGTTGATGAGGACGCCTATGAGACCGTTTCATTCTGTGGGTTCCAACCGGGTAGCTCGAGGTGCACTGACTACCAGCCACTCATTACCGGGACCCAGATGATCACAGACCGGATACCGCACCAGTTCAGCGTCTCGCTCAAACTGTACGCACTCCAGGCCATAAACCGGAGTGCAATCTTCTTCTGCACACTCTTTGAAGAAGGCCAGATGCATACGCTCTTCTCCTGCCGTCTGAACACGTACCTCGTGCCCGCAGAGCCCCGATGCTGGGCCGAGGAGATAAAGGATCAAGGTCGCTCATCTGACGTCAGAGCCGGAGCGGAGGGTGAAGGTCAGGCGTTGGGCGGGTCAAGGGCGCTTGTGCGCGTGACATGCACTACGCCAAGGATGTACCCGGATGTTAACTGTGAGTTGCATCAGAAGCGGAACAAGGGGGAGGAGAAAAAGGTTCAGGCAGAGATCATTAAAACGACCAGGGTGTCTCTCAAGCAGCCACAAGACCGCCAGGCTGAATGCCGAGCCGAATTCTATGTAGACTTACCTGGAACTTACGAGTATCGGGTGAATATGTCCCCCCTACCACAAGGTGAGTGGGCCGGGGGGTTTGAGAGCCTGCAACTCGTGACGAGCAAATATTCTAAACCAGTGGACATCGTTTTGTCAGGACTGACCATCGATCTGACACAGTCGGAGCCTGTGAACATCTGCCCATTTGACACGTCAGGAAAGACTATCGCCTTCACATGTACTGCGAGGAAGTTCAAAACACCTCCTCGGTTCGAATGGCGAGTCACTGGTGGACTCCGAGGCCAGTCACATGATCTGTCAAAGCTTAAACCACGCACTCAGTCCGTGAGGGAACTTCAAGATATGACGTACCAGGCAACAGCCCAGTATTTACCCGAAGAGCTGGCGTCTGTGGCTGAAATCACGTGCTTTGTGCAAGACGCAGAAATTTCCGATCGTGATCACGTGGTGTCAGTAGAGGTGAAACGGTTAAATCCAGAAAACCAGCCCGCAGAGTTGGTCTTCAAAATGAGAACACCCAACGGCCCGCTTCCTGTCGGGACCGCTCTTACTATAAAGGAAAACGAGGATGTGATCCTTGAATGCGTCCCTGAACCAGCCTTACAGGACGTGGAAACGTACATGACTTGCTCGAAGCAAAAGCCTAACGACAGTTCTCGCCGGCAAGGGTATGAAAACGACGTTGGCGGAAGTGCAGCAGAGTTCAGCATCGGTAAAGACAACTTGGTCCCCAGGGAGTCACTTTCAAACATCAGACACTCTGAGGTGGCCATCCATGGCACCATATTTGCACCCAAAAGAAATTGCAGTTGCTGGGCAAAATCACAGAGCAGTGGATTGTGCTTTAGGCCCACTCGTTCTGTGACCGTCAATGTGATTAGCGTGACTGACCTCTTAAAACTGCCCGTGCCAAACAAGTTGGAAATCAAGGCCGAAGAAACAGTAACCAAACCACAAACTCAAGGCAATGACGACAGCGATAACACGTCTAATTGTTGCTTGGCTGTCTTGGTCGGAGTGACCACTTCGGTCCTGACATTGATGCTGATAGGCATACTGTTATTGGTCATATTCAGACAACGATGCACCAAGCAATCAGTACTATTACGATTCAAGCGTACCAATAGACCCATCATACAGAATATGACCATGGTCGCCCAGGAGCCCCGTGACTACGATCGCAGACATCCAGGTCACGAGGAGGAAACCGCGATAGTAACAACAGCAGACAGTAATTCGCCTTTCGGCGGCCGAGATGGTAGTGGGGGGCCAGGCAGAGTCTCTGTGCCATTACTACACCACGGCTCAAACCAAAGCGTGGCAATATTGCAGAGCGACCAGGAAGACCCATGGGACCCAGGTGTTGAAGATCCTGCCACAGACATTATCCCTTTCATTATCAGGCCTGCTCTCCTAACCGACCCAAGACGCCAAGACCACCCTGAGGCAGGCAGTGGAGAGGTTAATCCGACGCGGCCGAAAAGAGAGGTCATGACTGACGAAGAAATCAAAGGGATCAGTTCGCAAGAGAAAGCTGACAGGCGAGTATTGGGATCAGCATGTTATATATTAAAATAATTTATTGAGGTAATAATACGCTACCCTAGAATTTGATTGTCTTCCCACTTTGGACAAAACATGATAACTTTTTTAATATACACATACATGTATATAGTGGGTTCGGGGGTTCGAGCCTCAGCTCGGTCTGATGTTGTGTCCTTGGGAAAGGCACTTTACACGAACTTCCCACTTGGCTCGGTCCTATAGAAGACGGACGTTAAAGTAGGAGGTCCCGCCCCTTAAATGACCTAATAGTGTTGATAGGGGCGTTAAACCCATACCATTTCACCATTTCACATATAGTGTAGATAATATACGTCATGCATATAATGCATGAGTGCGTTTGTGAGTGTGTACGTGTGAGTGTGTGTGTGTGTGAGTGAGAGAGAGAGAGAGAGAGAGAGAGAGAGGGGGGGGGGCATCATGAACGTGTGCGTGTGTGCTGCGGAGTCGCCGAATTTTCTTTGGTTTGGTCGGGGGGGGGGTTCAAGAGAGGTTAATTCGAATCAAACAGAAGAAATACAGCGGAAACAATGTTACAGGCCCGGTAATAAAATGGATCCGGTAATAACAGGGATTTTTTAAATCCCCGTTTTTTTCCTACTCTTTGTCTTTATTAAAAGTTATCGGCAATAACAGGGCCTCATCGGAGCCCAATCGGTTATAGCAGGAACAAAGGCTTGTTAACAATGTGTAAAAAGTAAGAGAGAGAGAGAGAGAGAGAGAGAGAGAGAGAGAGAGAGAGAGAGAGAGAGAGAGAGAGAGAGAGAGAGAGAGAGAGAGAGAGAGGGGAGAGAGAGAGAGAGAGAGAGAGAGAGAGAGAGAGAGAGAGAGAGAGAGAGAGAGAGACGCAGTGATGGAGCAAGCCCACGCAAGCCACGCTACTGCAAGCACACGCAGCGGGTGAAGCGAGAGAGGGCTGCGGTGTGCTGACTTCGATCTAGCCCAAAGCCTAGCTACACGCACGCGTAATGCGACATGCGTGAGCCTGCCACATGGCCAAAACTCCTGTTCGTGGGTACTTCTGGAAAGGGAAACTACCCATGAATAATACAGCTGGATTAGTCCACAAATGCTTACTTCCCTTGCATTTCTGATTAAACAGGGTTCTGATATAACAGGACTTTTTCTCTGGTCCCACCATCCCTGTTATACATTACATGTGTATCAGGTTTCCACTGTAGAAATCGGGGAGTCTATAACATTTGTGAAGCGTGCTGACAAAATGAGTTACTTCTCGGATTTGAGCCCTATGAAAATAGATACATTAGCATGCTTATAGGTTCCGTTTTTACAATTTATAAGTATGAAATGATAAAAGGCATTTGTACTCAATGAATATCACATCAAGAGAAAACCTAGAAATGTGTCCCTAGTGTCGATTTTTGGCCAATATCAGCTTTTGAGGATTGTGAGAAGTAACTCATTTTGTCAGCACGCCTCACATTTTATTTCTATTAAACGTGTTCGCATAGGGCCGAAAAAGGAATACAACTGTAACAATGTATGAGCTTCGTCCGCCTGGTCTCTGCAAATTGAAAGCTTTTGAAGGGTGCAAAAGTAATATTACTATACTTCACCGGCCATTCCGTAGCCTTCTGGGATTGACCTCCTTTGATACAATGGTGCTGTCTCGGAAACAACGATTAGCATTACTGTTGTGGGTTTTTTTGCGAAAAAGATGGAGATACACATGTACGCTGAAAATCGCAAATCCATATCATCTGGGGGTTTTCAAGTAGGCTGAGTTCAAAACTAACCTTAAATGTGCGATTTTATGCAATTTTTGACATTTTAGATTATTGTTTTTCCTGTCCGGGCTGGAGCGATGACTCATTTCCTGTCTTAGATCGGCCGTCTTGACGGACAGAATGCTGCATGCCACAAACCAAGCTGTCACCAGACAACGTCTACAAGCTGGACTTGGTATAATATGCCCATCCGTCAACTCTCTTTTTTTTAATTAGTAACCCCGGCACACTGCATTTTGTCCATAAGTTTTGTTGACCTTACAATCGGATTTCTATCACCGATATAATTTGTGTTTTTATTTGTACATGTATGTAGAATAATGTATGGTATGTAGATTGAATACATGTAAATACAAATTCCTTATATATATTCATATCTTATCTATCTCTCTCTCTCTCTCTCTCTCTCTCTCTCTCTCTCTCTATATATATATATATATATATAAAAGTCAAACCTCGTTACACCACCAACTTAAGGAAAAAAGCCCAATAATATCAGTGATGTCATGAAACACATCATGTGCCCATGTGAACTAGATCTAGCCTTGCAGACACAATAAGCCTGGAACAACCAAAGGTCATATGATAGTTATAAGCTTACATTGGCTTGGCTATCCGACTATCCTTACGTCACTGGGCCTCTACACGGTGTTAAGGCCTATATCTATTGATACAAACGTACCGGTATTGTATTTTAGATAAACATAGGCAAACAAAGGTACAATCGCGATGGTTCTCTCTGGCCTTCA
>NW_004797505.1:616553-620976 GCF_000002075.1 Aplysia californica
CGCACACACACACACACACACACACACTCACACACACACACACTCACACACACACACGCACGCACGCACGCACGCACACACACACACACGTCGGACATCGTAGGAAGATCGAACGTCCCAAAGATCCGAATGTATGACAGTCAAACTAAACCTGCCCTAACGACACGACCACCCCGACATCACCACCACCCCCTCCTTTACACTTTTAATTTAAAATATGTTTGTAAGCCTATACGTATGATAATGACACTTCCAAGAAAACCACGGCATGAATGACCACCTTTTCCCTCAACACTGAGTGGTCGTCTTGAACAAGTTCGACTGCACTGCTACACCACAGAATCTTTGGGCGCCCCGAGGGCTTCGGCCGTCATCGTCCAGACTTCATGTATGATCAATTGGTGCAAATTATGAAGGTTTCTAATTTATTGCAAAACGCACAAACCTAACTAGATCAGTAGATGATCTCTGTACGCCAAATCTGAGAATCCCCGGACAACTCCATCCCCAAAATCGTGTATGAGTAGAGCTACTGTATAACTTTAAATAAAACTGTCCTGAGATTTTTTCCCCTTAAAAAATGCACTGCACCCTGCGATATTATTTGTTACCGTCGCCCACACCAACTATTAAATTGCACTTCATTATTTATGATTTACTTTTGTATTCAGGAAATTTAAGCTCCGCAGGCTTTTCGAGTGTGTTATCGCTTCTGAGGCACCTGTGGTCGAATCAGAATTGCAACCTCGACTATGATTGAGTGTTCACTAAAAACAGTTCGAGTACCGTAGTAGACCTTACTACCATGTTGGGTGTAAGGGGTGGGGAGGGGTTACAATAATATTATAGCTCATTACAGCTTATCAGAGTCAACAGCTAACGCAAGCAGATTTCCTCGACAAGATGGCCCAAAGAATGCTTCCTGTGAGAATGTAAATATCGCTTTTATCTCCACTTTTTTATCAAGTATTTTAATCAGCGATTTTTAAGAAATGTGCTCTCCTAAAGACAGTAATCCACTCGAAATCTGTATTCCATCTCCCCGTGGTGAGCAGAGGGAAATAAATATCAAGGCTGTTTTATCCTGAAAAAAATATCAATGAAATAACTGTCTTGATAAATTGGCTAGCGGAAGAGGTCTACTAAATTATACTTATGCTTTTATAGAATTTCAAGTCGATTCTTTGTCGAATACCTAAGAAATACTAAATAGTCGATATCTAAAATCCCTGCGCATTTTTCCAATAGGTTTTTGGAAAACTCCTTTGAACTTTTTTGACAGTAGGATTAAAAATCTGCGCAATTTTCCGCTGCATTTCAAATGATACCATGTAAACTTAAGTTGCACAATGTGACAACCTAGATCATAATATGTCACAATAAATTATAGCAGGTACATCTCAGACACTCCGCCAGAGGTCGGATTTCCACCCGGGCTGGAAATTTGTCTGCCCTCAAGGTGATCTTGGAATGTATGTATTATCCTCTGTCCAACCCGACACGTAAAAATAAAGGCGAGTAATAATAAAGTTTTTCGTACAGCGGTAGAATAGTAGATCTTGTGTGGCGTTAGTGTTAGGGCGCAAGTAATTTTCAGCTTGCACAGTAAGCTATACTTCCCAGGAAGCTGAGTGTGTTTCTACTGATCGAGTCATGTTCTAGGGTCTTCTTGTTGTTTGTTTGTTTAGTATAGGGTTTTACGGCGCTCGCAACTGCATAAGGTCATATGAGCGCGCGGGACACACCTAATACTTTTTCGTTGGTTGGAAATTTTGAATTTTGCCCGGGTGGCGGCCGAAGCCTACTCTAATCGATTTTAGATCACCAAGGGATCTTTAACGTGCGCAACTTGCACACGGGCCCTCCGAGATTTTTCGCCCTTGTCCGAGAAGGCTAGGTGTAGATCTTTCCTACCAGAAGATCAGGGGTGTGGCAGAAAGACAGCAGTTATGAGGAGCCAAGGAGTAGCAGTAGAAAGGCTGCAGAAAGAGTCAGGAGCCCAGAGGAGGGGGCAAAGGAGGTGAGGGGGTGGGGGCAGAAAGTGGAAATGAAAGCAGACAACAGAACATTGTTAGAGATCAGGAAAGGGTGTGAAAGGAGACAATTTTAGAGAAGAACATTTTTTGGTCGCTACCCGGAATCGAACCCGGGACCTTTGAATGAGAGGCCAACACCTTAACTTCTAGGCCACGAGAGCCTCCTATGGTCTTCTGGGAGTAATGAAAGTCGTAACATGCGATGAGCTCCATGTTCTTTTTTTTCTCTCACAATTTAGATCATTTGGGAGGCGTTCTTCGACCCTGCCTATCAAGGCCAATCCAGTGTGAAAGAGATACGGCACTCGATAAAAATTTCTCCCCACTCGAGAATCGAACTCGTGTCTCCTCCATGAGACAGTGAAGCGCCTACCGCTACACCATGTGGCACCGCGGGGTGTATTATAAAGCATGGGTCTGCACTATAAACGCAATTACAGCGTTAAATAATAAGCACTCGGAACAACTTCTAAACTTTGTAGGCCTATATATAGAATTGAGCGCTATAGCCTACATGTTACAGGCTGCCCCCGTGGTCAAGAAAAATTCTGAAATTAGGCAAACTGAGCCCAAAAATGTGAAATTATGCGATTCTGACTTTTTAAAACAAAGTACAGTCAAACCTGTGTAAGACGGCCACCCATTGTCAAGGAGAAAAGTGGCCGCATAAGACAGGTGGTCGTCTTAGGTAGGACTGATCAAGAAGAAGAAAACAAATGATTCCTATCAGAGGTCCCAATCGAAAGTTGCCGCATTGTTGTTTTTGTTGTTGGTGGTGGTGGTGGTTTGTATTTTGTTTGTAATTTTTATTTTGCTGCTGATTTCTCAAAAGGGTGACAATAAAACGAAATGTATCAGACAAGGAAGACCGAGTGCGAAGTAAAAACAAACTCCTGGGTCGCCACCACTCGGAGAACGAGCGACGTTTCTGTCACAAGTTCATGTTGACGTCCTTTGTTACTTTGTTACAGACTGGGTAAACAGTGACCACTCATCTCGCGTACGATTTGTGTTTAAGTTCTGGGCGGGGCTTATGGGTTATGAGGGATCCACAGAATTCTACACTAAGTGTAGAATTCTGTGGAGGGATCACACGCTTACCTCACCAGCAGCTGAAAATTGGTAGCTATTGGTCAACAGTAGGAGGGGCCTACGCAACATGATCGGTCGGAGGGACTACCTAACAACAGCGACAGGGGATTGAATTATGACGGCTTGCCCACAATGCCAGGGGCCAAAGCACAATTTATGACTAAACGAAATGGAGCCACTAAGGTGGCCGTCTGAGACGGGTGTTATTGCTTTGTGTGATAGGGGTTGTGTGTTGAAATAAGGTGGTCGTGGCCGCGTTGGACAGGTGCCCGTTTTAGACAGTTAAATTATATAGAAAAAACGCAAGGGGGGAAATGGAAAGTGGCCGTTTGTACAGGTGGCCGTCTTATAGAGGTGGCCGTCAGGGCAGGTTCGACTGTATATGATAAAAGAAATAATCAGAAATTATGCCCCAAAAAAATGATCAAATTTTGGTAAATTATGCGGGGTGCATAAAATCACGGGGACAGAATAGGGGCCTGCTATAAGATAAGATAAAATAAGATAGTACTTTATTATCCCAGAGGGAAATTTTCCTTGGCTGTACAGGACCGTAAAAACACAGGCAGGTATACATTTAAAAAATGTAAATAAATTAACTATAATTATGCACTCTACTGTTTACATCTAATCTAGTAATGCCCTACATGTAGAGCTTCACATAATAATTATACGTATAACATGTATTTTTGGGTATTATTATAGTCATTATTCGTACAGCTACACTTAATTGGAAATGAGCCCCATTTGCATTAACACAGAATCAAAAGCGACACAAGCCTGAACCAAAGGTGCATTTATCAATTGCAATCTTTAGTAGAACCAATTAGCGTAAAGATCGATTTTTGGCCAGTCCCTCGCTGTGCCGTTGTACCACGGCCTACTAGCCTAGCCCTAGCTAGGCTAGGCCACAGAATTCTACACTTAGTGTAGAATTCTGTGGGCTAGGCCTACAACAACAAGACACGGGACAGGACAAGCTAGGCTTAGGTTAGTGATTGGCCGATATCACAATTTAGGTATCGAGTCGATACCAAGTACTTTTCAAGGTGTCGATATCGATACCTCAATACCCAGGCTTTCTCATATATATATGGGAGTGTATCAAGGAGATTAAAAGTAATGGAGGATGCTCTGTGGGCGGCACCGCACGCCTGATAGGAGCCCTCTCTCGCGGCGGAACTGTGGTCTACCTGCGCTGAGCGAATGCCCGACTTACGCACTGAAATCTAGATAAGAAAGGTTTTATTCCGAGGTCCTTGAGATTAGGCAAGTCAATTAGTAAAAATGCCTTG
>NW_004797505.1:623287-625076 GCF_000002075.1 Aplysia californica
CCCCCCCCCTACGAAAACTCATCAGTTTCGTACAAACAATTATCAACGCCCAAGTCACTCTAGCTCATAGAGTTACTTCCTTTTAAACCTATAGTGTACATCTATGCTCTAGCCTAGCTCTGGCAACCCTGGGATAAATAACACAAAAGATAACACACAGGTATCGATGTTTTACAACAGGTATCGATACCGATATAAATACCTATGGGATACCAAAGATAGTAAATAACAGGGATACCCGCCCTTCAATCTTGTCACTAGCACAGAATTCTACACTTACTTATGAAGTGTAGAATTCTGTGGTCACTAGTCACTACTAGCCTAGGCTACATGTAGGCCTACCTCCCCAGCCCCCGTTCACACACAACGGAACCAAAGATTTTCTACTATATAACTATACAAGTACAATCTTCGACGGAACCACCATTCACGGGTAATAGGAAATTAATAGGTTAATTTATTTTAAGTCCTGCCTTCAAGTTCAAAACGATGGAATAGCCCACAAAATAAAACAAGAAGGCTAGGCCAGAGACCATAGATCTAGGCGGGCGACCTGTCAAAATAGAAGGGTTCAAAGTTCAAAGTTCTCCACACCAATGGAGAGGTCAATTGGAGTTTAGTGTGTCTTGTCGTTGCACTTTTCGATGTTTGTCAGCCAGGCTAGCCCACAAGCAAGGAGGACAGTGTAAGCTCCTTGCCCACAAGCCAGGCTAGACACGAGATCTGTCAAGCCTGTTCACTTTTCTCCATAACAGAGAACTGTAAAAATGACTAGACACTTTTTCAAAACCCTTTATTAGTCCCTTTGACTTAGCCTAACCTACCACTAACAATGAGGGATGTGGGGCAGGCAAAAAAGAGAAGGGATGGGAGGGAAAGCAACACATTTTTCATGGTAGCTAGGCTATATATAGGCCGAGCCTAAGTAGCAGCCAATAGAGGGGGTGTGGCAAAATATTATGGTAGACCTACAATACTGTGTTGAAATAGCGTCACTTTCACTTTCCAGCCTTCTTACTTCGTTGAAACATAGGCCCTAGAGATGCAACCCTCAAGCCCATTAAATTGAAAGGCATGAATTTTACCAAATCAATCGTACATCAGAGACCTGATTACGTTACAGAGCGCCAGCACTTGGTCTACATTCTAATTCTACATCACCATCGTCGTGTGAATAGAAAGACTAGAGATCAAGATCTATAGCCTACAAAAATGTAAACAAATCGCCGGCCCTTGCAGTGCCCTGAAGGCCGAAGAGTGGCCCGCCCAGTTGTGGCAGTTCAGCTGTTGAGTGAGGCAGACTTTTCTTCCAAGGGGTTAAAAAAGCAACAAAGCTCAACAGTCAAAGGTGGTAAACAAAATGGATTTAGAAATGTAGATCGATAAAAGGTTGTATTTTTAAAGAGATTTCGTCAAACTAGATTAGATCTTATAATATTATTATATCAGATAATATCGATGAGTACGAGTACAGACCTACTCACAGATTTAGAGTCGTCGCTCCTCTCCTCCCTCACCCTCTCTCGTCGACCACTGCCAAGTTGTCTCGCGTGCGTCGCGTCTAGATTCTAGAATCAACTCACAACTGGTTCCGAACTGCAGACTGCCAAGCAAGTCGTTGTCTTGATCTTAGGCCTACTCGGAAAGGAGGTTGGGATAAAAACAGAAGAAAGCACTGGAATTTGGTTTTAACTTAATTTTAAGCTATAATATAAGCTATCTGTCATAGAGACGGCAGAGTTGGAGATTATATATTATATTAATCTAGATCTAGAATCTATAGATATAT
>NW_004797505.1:625176-639032 GCF_000002075.1 Aplysia californica
TGATAAGGGTGTTGGAGATAAGACTTGAGAAGTATGGAAGCTGCCAGTAACGCCTTCACACATCACGTTCTTTCTTGTGTCGGACAGAATGTTGAAGACTGTCTGTCTGTCTTTCTGTCTCTGTCTGTCTGTCTCTGTCTCTCTCTCTCTCTCTCTCTCTCTGTCGTATACAGACGTGCAAACACATACACACACATTATATTATCATATATAGATAGATCTATATATATATAGATTCTAGATCAAAGTCATGACTGAAAATCTCAATAATTTTAATTGTGTGAGATCTATTTTAAAGAATGAATCTAGATCTAGATTAGCTTTTCCTTTTCCATTACAACATATAAATTATAATAAATCATGATTAATAATTTCTCTAAGGGAGAGGAGGAGGCAACTCAATGTTTGATTAGTGACTGGAAAATGGTCCACCTTTTTAAAAGTGGTACAGTGGAGTCCACTTATAACGAGTCCGGAAAAAACGAGAAGTCTGTTATTATAAAGACACTATTCTAAAACCCCGTTTTTTTGTCTTCTTTACCTTTGTAAATAAAATACTGCTATAGCGCAATCAGACAAAATGCGAGTCGGTTATTGCGGAATATTGCTGCTGCTGTGCACAGTGCAAAAAGGCCATTTATTTATACATAATTAAAAAACCTCGCCAGTTGAGAAACTTGTTGGTGATCTAGCGAAACAAAGAATGGGAGAGCCAATGTGTGTCAACATTGAAGGCCGGAGCGACTGAGTAGGGAGGGTGTGGCATGCGCAGACAAGCAAAACGCATCGCGTGATAGGCCAGTGTAAGTCTAGTTTAGATTATCAAGGCCTACTATGCCTCTCACTCTCACCTCTCCGATTCGGGGATGGAGAGGTCACAGCAATGTGATGGGTGGAGCGAATGAGTGACGTGCGCAAGCTGATGGAATGCACCACACCTTCTTTCTGATGGCCAACGCCGAGCTGTCAGTCAACATCGCTAGATCTAGCGCTAGAGAAAGAAACCTGATTCGATTTTTGATCAAGTAAGACCTAAAGGTCATGTTGAAACCAAATCATCATCAGGGGAGCTATATCAAAAGGAAACAAACAGAACCGCAAAATCATAGATTTGGTCCTACTGTACAGTTTCCCTTGAATTTATTACTGGATCCCTTGCCTTATAGCGAGAATCCTGCTATAACGGACATCTTGCTCCGGTCCCTTCCCTCTCGTTATAACAGGATTCCACTGTAGATACTTTACGTAATTGACAGAGTGGGAGGAACAGGTGCTGAAATAAAGTCCCGCATTGGAAAAAGGCTGCTTCAGCTTTGGATAGGATTTGGAAGACCAGAGACTCACTTCGAACAAAGCTGAGGATTTTCAATTCAAATGTGAAGTCGGTCCTGTTGTATGGATGTGAGACATGGAACGCATCACAGACTTGCATAAAGAGGATCCAGGTTTTCTGAGGATCAGATGGACAGACAGGGTCACCAATATGTGGAAGTGTTAACAGTGGCGGTGGGTGGACCAAGATTTGGGTGGAGCTTTTAGGTTTCTTCCACTTCTTTACCACCAAAAAGCAAGCAATAAGAACAAAACAGTGATGATTTTTCTCTCACGACGAGCCTCGGCATTTTGAGAACCATTCAAACGAGAAGAGTCACCTTTGTCTTCCATCTCTCTGTTCTTAGTTAAATTTAAGCTTCTGGATGGTGGGGACGAAGCCGTTTCACCTCCAAAATTCTTTAATTAGTTTTTATCTTGAAAAAGTTGCCTCAAAAATGGTTTGATGTAATTAATAACTGTTAAATCTCAGCAGCACAAACACACAGCACTCCAAACACATATACCGTCTATGAGGTGGATTGGGTCGTGTTGTTACGGAAAATAGAACGCGCCTAACAACGCATTATATAGGTATCTGTGTCACTGGGGGAAAGTGTGTCGTAAACTTTCACCCCATTGTCAGGGCTGGGAGAGCGTGAGCCCTCTGTGCAGTGTTATTTTTTTAAAGTCTTCTACTTTTTTACAAGAAGAGTTTCATTAAAGACGGGCGTGGGAACCGGCTTATTCTTTCTGAGCCCTAACGACATTTGATTGGCTGTTAGGTTACTATAGTTGTAAGCGGTGACAACAATGATTGGATAAACGGGCAAGCCGCCAAGCTGATAACTGTGTGTTCATTGTGTGCGATCATGACGGTTTCAACTGCTTATTTCGTTATTTAAGAAACTTTCATCAACTAAGGGATAGAGTTGGGGTGGGGACGGGGTGGGGGTGAGGGGCTCAAGCCCGTAAGCCCTTCACTACCCACCGCCACTGAGCGTTAGGGAAAATAAGACAGATCCCAGTCAGAGATGAGGTAGGAAGAAGGCGGTGGCGATGGATTGGACATACTCTCAGAAAGTCAGGCAGCTGCATAACAAAGAAAGTTTTGTATTGGAACCCACAGGGCAAGAGATCAAGGGAAAGACCTCGTGGAACCTGGAGAAGAATCACAGAAATCGATGCACAGAAAAGTGGGAAGACATGGAATAACATCAAGAGGCTAGCCCAGGATAAAGGTGGAAGGGGTTTGTCCGTGGCCTATACCCTGGTGCAGGGTGAGAAAGGCAATGATGATGATGATACTTGACACTATAAAAATAGGCCTAAGTTACCATTACCGTCGAAATTGTTTGAGATATTTTTTATTTTTGGTAAGTGTTTTACGGTGCTCACAACTATGCATAAGGTCATGTATATATATGTGAGGCGTGCTGACAAAATGAGTTACTTCTCGCAGCCCAGAAATTGAGATATTGGCCAAAAATCAACATTAGGGTCAAATTTGTAGATTTTTTTGTTGTTGGTGTCATATTCTTTAAGTATAACATACCTCTTATTATTTCATAACATATATACATTTTAAAGACTTCTCCTATAAGCTTGATGTATCTATATTTCCATAGGGCTCGAATCCGAGAAGTAACGCATTTTGCCAGCACGCGTCACATATTATATTTATATGACGCACGGGACACACCAATCATTTTCAGTTGGTAGGAAATTTTAAGTTTTGCGCGGGTGGCGGCCAAAGCCTACTTATCGATTTAAGACCACCGAGGGATCTTTAACGTGCTCAACTTGCACACGAGCCCTCCGAGATTTTTCGCCCTTGTCCGAGAAGGCTAGGTGTAGATCTCTCCTACCAGAAGATCAGGGGTGTTGCTGAAAGACAGCAGTAAGAAGGAGCCAAGCAGTAGCAGTTAAAAAGGCTGCAGAAAGAGTCAGGAGCCCGGAGGAGGGGGCAAAGGGGGTTGGGGCAGAAAGTGGAGACGCAAGCAGAGGACAAAACAATGCTAGAGAGCAGGAAAGGAGGTGAAAGGAGACAATATTTTAGAGAAGAAAATTTTTCGGTCGCTACCCCCGGATTCGAACCCGGGACCTTTTGAATGAGAGGCCGACACCTTCACCCCTTAGCCATGAGAGCCCCCTGTTTGAGATAGCCACCCATGCCTTTGTCCAGGAGAAAAAAAGATTCTTTGACAGGTGGACACTATTAACAGTGTCTTTATCTCAGAAAAAATTGCAAGGATAAATAAGTGAAAAGTTGCTGTTTCAACAGGTGAGACTATGGTCTTGGACAGGTGGCATAAAATTCAGAGCAGGTTCGACT
Organism: Aplysia californica; assembly: GCF_000002075.1. Classification (NCBI taxonomy): domain Eukaryota; kingdom Metazoa; phylum Mollusca; class Gastropoda; order Aplysiida; family Aplysiidae; genus Aplysia; species Aplysia californica. Next base: position 628,823 of record NW_004797505.1, read on the forward strand.
GTACATGATCACAATATAATAGGCCTGCTATTACGTTGTGAACCTTGGTGGAGCATTATTGAAAGGATACGTGGGCGCTTCGGAGAAAATGTAATGAGGATGTCATGACCATAGGATTTTTCTAAAAGGCTTTTATTAGCCCTTTCAAAGGATGTACACAATATCTGAAGGTTCTCTCTCAGAATCCTGTTACTGACTGTACTTAGAAAGCCCACTTTTAAAAACTTTTTTTTTATAGTTTTAGTAGAGAGCTTATTGACAGGCAAATTTCTTCGGACACACAATGCGGAAAGAAGCATTGGAGAATATTGTAACAACAGTCAAGTTTGATGGAAAGAGAGGCAGAGGAACACATAGGGAAAAGATACTGGACAAGATGACAACATGGCTAGGAGCAGCAAGAACAACAGGCACCATTGCTGCAACGCGGGACAGGGTGAAGTGGAGGTCCATGATCGCCCACGCCAGTCGACAAGGCACAGGATGAAGATGAGAGAGCTTATACGGCACTCGCAACTACAATCATCATAGGCTGACATTTTTTATTTATGCTGATTTTGGTAGACTGTTGCTGGTGCTTTATTTCATTATAATTAAATAAAAGTGGGGCTGCATGCTTTTTATGGAATTTAAGCATTTTCACTAGAACGCCCCCCCCACCACGCCCAACAACCGGCTTAAGTTTACATATATAGGCTAGTTGAAGCTCTTCTAAACTTTCTTTACATCTTCCCCTGATCAGTGTCATAACAAGGACATTTTTGTCTATTCAGAAATTTTCCCTGTCTGATCTTGTCTCTGAAATTCAATCTTATTGTCTGAATCAGAGCAACAAACTTGATCCTTTCAGAGGTAAAAAGTAAGATTGGGAACCTGCGTGCTTTGTGTTTTCTCTGTGCTTGTTAGACTGCAATATAATATATTGTTTTTATAACAGGTGCCACTGATATGATTTTCCTGAGCTGCTCTCTAACAATGCCCTGTCGTCTGCTTGTGTCCACTTTCTGCCCCCACCCCCTAACCTCCTTTGCCCCCCTTTGTACCTCCTTTGGCTCCTGACTGTTTCTGTCCAGCCTTTCTACTGCTACTCCCTACTGCAGTCTTTTAGCCACACTCCTGATCTTATTAGGCAAGATCTACACTCCGAAACTTCTTGGAGAAGGGCGAAAAATCTTGGAGGTCCCGTTTGCATGCTGCGCACGTTAAAGATCCCTTGGTGTTTCAAAATCAATAAGAGTAAGCTTCGGCCGCCACTTGGGCAAAATTAAAAAATTTCAGGCTACCAATGGAAAATGTTTAATGTGTCCCGCACACTCCTACAACCATAATTATGTGCAGTTGTGAGAGCGGCAAAACACTTGGGACGACCAATGGTAACCTTCAGATTGTCTTGATGCTTTATCCCCCCCACCCTTCTTCCCTCTCACACATGTGCTTTTGGTAACTAAAAAACAGGGTTCAGTGTTCTCTTTCTGCTTGTTGTCTGCTTCTCTTTAACAGGATACCTGTTCTGATGTGGGTAGTAGGCTGGTGCTCTGGTGATGTTTGCCCCTTCTATCTTATCAATTACACATCATCTGTCGTCGTATTCTCTCCTCCTTCTTTTCTTTTATGTACTCTCTAGACACCTTTACTCTTTTGCTCTTACATGAATTATTTGTGTTACAAGTGCCTTAAAACTTTGGCTAAAATCTAACTGAAATCGTAGACTACTCATGTGGGTTGCCTCATCTCTGTGAATGATAAAATATGAAAATCATATTGTTTATTCACAGACTATTGTCATGATGTGATGCATACCTCAAGTTAATCACAGTCTGTATTAGACAAGAACTGGACTCGGAGGCAGAGTTGGAGGTCAGCATGGCACACTTTTATGAGGCATCATCGTTTCTGCAAGATTTGGACATTCTGTTGAAAATTCTTAAGCAAGGAAACAGAACATTGTTGGAGTGAGTCCTTGTTTCCTGGGGGGGGGGTTTGGTTTTAATTTCACATGATTAACTTCCTTGAAATATTTTTGTATGAGCTTGGGTATAATATAGGCCTACACGCACATCTAATATTTGTATAGTTGAACTTGCTCTTATATGACCACCTGATCAAGACAATCTCCAGTACAAATGACCACTTCCCATATATTATATCCCCCTGGTGTTTGTTTTATATTATTAAAAATGACGCCCATCTGTTTAGGACCACCATGTAATTTCTCCTCAACAATGGGTGCTGTCTTGGATAAATTCAATTGTGTCACAATGTGGTAGAATCAGGTGCTCGTCAACTTTTGAGCGTATAGAGTTATTGTCTTAAAAAAGCTTGTTCATTTGACTATCTTTCGACTGGATAAAATGCCCATCTTGTATAGAAGTCAGTATATGTTTGTGTTTGAAAGAGGTAGGGGCAGCCCGGTTTCAGAGGTAAAATTAGAAAGAAAATTGTCAGCTAAAGTTTGGTTATTTCCTAGGCTTGAGAGTCTTTGGAAACTGAACATTTACATTTTTTTAGCCTATAAAATTAATGTTTTTCAGTAAAATCTGCCTCCCTTCGCAATTTATGGAGACTCCAGTGGCCGAGTGAGTAGTGAGTTTAGACTAAAAAATAATGTCAAGCAAGTGTCAGTGACACAGTGTTTCTAAGATGGGTGGTCTCTGGAATATTTCTTTGAGCAAGATAACCCTAGCTGTAAAAAAATCAGGGAGCTGCACAGTGGCAACCAGCAATGTTTTGTTTGTAAAATTGTTCTGTATTAGTGTCAGATTGTGTATAGAACTGGTATTCTTTGTATGTATATATAAGTATGTGTTTAATTATGTATTACGTATATATATGTTTGCCATATCAAAATTTCCCCGCCAGGGATCAATAAAGTGTAATTTATTTAATGTATTATTTAATTTTTCCTTACTTTGAACTCCTCGGTACAGAGATGTTCTAGAACAGAAATGTGAGCCTCGGATGGATGACCAGATGTATTTCCAACTGTGCCTCATTCCCGCAGTGAGTTGTACTCCTCTCATCTGTGCTTATGTTTTGCTTTCTAGCCAAATTGGAGTGGTGTTCTGTTGTGCAGGTGTTAGGTGCTTCACCATCACACGCAGAAGACCTGAGTTCAGTTTTCATGTGGCGAGAGAATTTTTATCCTGTGTCTCAGTCTTTCTTATGGGACGTTGTATGCCCCTCAGCATTGATTGGCCCTGACAGGCAAGTTCGAAGTCCACCTCCTCAATGATCTAAATTGTGGCAATAAGTGCGTAGAAATACCTACATTTTTTTGTTCGCCTTCTAATAATAATAATAATAATAATAGATAGCATTTTTATAGCGCAAATCCCCGCTCATCAGCAAGCTCTATGCGCTTCACAATCTATACTATTACCCCAGCAGACCTGAGAGCATTCTGAAACAACCTCAACTTCCTGGGAAGCATACAGTGCAAGCAGCCATTTATAGGCGCTAAAACACTAACATACTGACAAGATCTTTCGCTGTCTATGACCGGGTACCCATTCCCACCTGGGTGAAGTGAGGAAAATTCGTGTAAAATGCCTTTCCCAAGGACACAACGTCGGGCCCGCGACTCGAACCCCCGAAACCGCAACCTCACGATTACGAGTTCGGTAGGTTTACCACTAAATGGAGCTCAAGTTATTTAGAATGAAGTCTTTTAAAAAATAACATAATATGTGAAATTTCAAGGTACAGTTTTATTTGATTCATGTTTATCAATCTATATATATATATATATCATAGAGCGAGGTGGTTGAATGATTCCACTGAACGTCTTACTACTTTGTTTAAAGAAAACTTTTGTTTTTTGCTGTCTTTGTGTTGTTTTACCTTTAGTCATTTTTCTCTGCACTCAATTGTCATTATATCATCATATCACAACTTTGTTTTACTCAAACTAAACCAAAACTGAACGAAAACATGGCCATTTCCCTGTATTTAAAAATGTTGACATCCTTGTAAAAGTATGTTATCGATGCATCATGGGAATGTTACTCTTTAGGGGAGTTTAAGGGGGCTCTCGTGGCCTGGAGGTTAAGGTGTTCGCCTCTCATTCAAAGGTGCCGGGTTCGAATCCGGGTAGCCACGGAAAATTTTCTGCTCTAAATTTTTCTCCTTTCAACTTCTTTCCTGCTCTCTAGCCATATTCTGTCGTCTGCTTTCGTCTCCACTTTCTGCCCCCACCCCTTCACCTCCTTTACTCCCTCCTTTGCACCCTCCTTTGGGCTCCTGACTGTTTCTGCAGCCTTTCCACTGCTTCTCCTTGGCTCCTTCTTACTGCTGTCTTTCAGCCACACCCCTGATCTTCTGGTAGGACAAAGATCTACACCTAGCCTTCTTGGACAAGGGCAAAAATTCTCGGAGGTCCCGTGTGCAAGTTGCGCACGTTAAAGATCCCTTGGTGGTCCAAAATGGATAAGAGTAGGCTTCGGCTGCAACCCGGGCAAAATTTAAAATTTCTACCAACTGAAAATATTAAGTTTGTCCCGCACGCTCATATGGCCTCATGCAGTTGTGAGCGCTGTAAAACACTTACCTAAAAAAAGAAAGAAAGGGGAGTTTAACATAGTGATTTTCAGCAGCAGAAGACTTCCTTTTAACTTATTGCCTGACTTTGTGAGAGTTAGGGCGTAGGTTGAGTTGTTGTTGTTGTTGTTTTGTTTTTTGTTGTTGTTTTTTTTTTGGGGGGGGGGGATTTTTAGAGTTTTTGTGTGGTTGTATGGTTTTGCTGAAAATTTTAAAAATGCAGTAACAGAATACTGAACATTATTTTTTATATTGTCCTAGAAGTAAATGATTTTTCCATGTGATGATGCAAAAATAAGTTATACAAAAAACTATGTTACTAAGTAATGCATTCAAATTTAATCTGCTCACAACTGTAGACGTATGTACTGGCTTGTGTTCTCCCAAATTGGTTCACTACTAATTTTTTTCTACTGGTCTTTAGAAGAAGGTTTAGGAAATGTTGTTATAACTAGTGCAGATAGTTATTCTTAAGAAAGGGGGAAAGTATTACGACTGTTTAAATCTCTCTTAGACAAAATATGTTTTCTGGTCTTTACAAATGTACGTAGAAATGTCTCAGAAATGAAGTATATTTTTGCTTTTCGTGATATATTATTTCCTCTTAGTCTTATGCTGTCAGAAAGGACCAGATGTTTTACCATTAAAACGACTAAAACAATGACTAGATGGTCATTGAATTTGACACAATCACCTTTTTTTTTGTTTTTATGTTTTACTCTCTAGTGGTAACACCTCCAATCTTGGGCATTTATTTGACCTTATTGTATTGCATGCAAATGCAGTAAAAATCTCACTTAAAGCAAACCAAAAGTTTGACAGGTAGGCCACAGAAATTAAACAGCCCTTGTATTTGATTTTTATTTTCCTAGTTCCTCATCCTGATATCATTCAGCCTGACACAGAGGAGGAGGAATGTGATGGTGGACTGCTTCAGAGGACGGCCAGGTTTTGTCTAGTGAGTTCGGATTGTCTGACTTTATTAAATGGAAGCATAAAATAGCTGGAATAATTCAAGTTATTTTGTTTTATTCTGGATTTAAAAACATTTTTTTTTAAATTATAAAGATCACAGAGCTTTCTGTTTAATGGTGATATGTGTGATATAAAGTATACTATTTGTTATAAATTATATCGTCATCATTATTAATTGCATTGTATTATTATTACTCTTACTATTATTATTATTATTTTTTAAATTATTATATTATTTTTTAAATTATTATTATTCTCCTTGCTTTTCAGCCCCATGGATATGCTGACACGCTCCAATCGCCTCTCCTATGCCTGTGCCTTTGGTGCTACGGTGTATCTTGTTTACAAAGTGGTCTTTGAAAACTTTTACGCTTTTGATTATGAAGGACCGGCCTATCTGCACAGTGAGTTCCTATTCCTTCCCTTCAGTTTTCTGGGACCTAGCTTTGCAGCAGGATGTGTGACTTATGGCCCGGTTACACTTAACGGTATATTGTGTCAGATTTGTCGTATGCGAGAACTGTCCGTTTTACCGAGCTGTGTAGTCTGTTTAGACATTCCAGTCTATCATCCAGTTTTCTTTCAGTCAAGAAGATTCCTAGTCATTGACTTGACTGCAGATGTGCAACGCACCGGGTGACCTTGATACACAACTTCGCCATTGACGATCAACTTAATGTGTGTGTGCATAGAGAAAGGTACCAAAAGTCGCCCCATACCGTTTCGAGCAACAGGCTGATAATGACAAAAAAATCTTTTTTTTCACCAAAATGTTTCCATAAAAATAATTATTGATCCGCCGTTTTTTTACTGTGTGCTCGTAGGGTTTTCATTGATTTGATGTTTTATTTTGAATTAATTTGAGGGTAGAGTATAATGAAAACAAATAATGAAAACTGCTTTTAAAAGGTGCTAAAATCTATTCTTGAAGCACGTTTTCTCTTCCTTGTTATGTTTTACCATTGAATTCCATTCATGATATTGATGTCAACTGAATACCAAATTGGAAATGAATTTTCCATGAATAAATACATTTTAAAAATTGTTATTTTTAAAGTCTGTATGTGTTCTCACGTTTGTTGAACTTAATGGCTCATTTTCTCAAAATTATATTTTTATACCCTACCTCGCAAAATGTGCAATATCTCAAAACTACTGGAAATATCAAAAAAATTCAAAGACCCCTGTGTTCAGCATTGAATTTCCTATACACAATGCGCCGGTAGTGGAATTTTAGTTGTTGCGGGAGGTTCCCCGCTGGGCGCCTTATCAGCTCCCCGTCGCTGCTCTGTCTGGGCCGACTTAATTTTTGGTACTTTTCGATGTACAATTTTAGGTGTATCTTTGTATTTATGGTAATTCTCATTTAGTGCACCCAAAGCATGCATTTCTGCTCTTGAGACTTAAAAAAGAACGGATGTTGTAACTTGTCTGGTTGTTTTGTTAGACGCACTGGAGTCGGCAATCCTAAATTGTAATTTTTTTTTTTACTAGCGTGAATGAAAAAAAAATCAATATAAGAAAAAGGCCTCATCAAAATCTGTCGAACTTTTGGATCATGAAGGACATAGCATTGATGCAGATACTCAGAAAAGATGGTATCTGCGCATATAATGGAAAGCTGTAATTTTGCAACTTTATCCATCGGGCACACAATTCGCTATGAAGTAATTCCTCCAAATACAACTTTATGTGTCTAATATAATCGTGAATATTCGCATATTTTCTCGAAAGCTTATTAAAGTTACCATGAAGTTTCTCTATGAAAAGTGCAAATCAATTTTAGTGCCAGAATACATCTTCAATGTAATACTCGAACAGTATCTGTTACATTCCAGAAATTCCTTACTTTTCTTAAAACGCTAAGTCGAGATTTTGTAAGTTGAGTGAATAATAGAGATGACTTCTCGTAATTGTGTTATAAGAATAATTTCTAGCTTTCCAGGGACACTGAATCAGCACCAGACTTTTCCTGCTTTAGTTTTCATTTCTATGACCATTTGCAATAACTGACAATGTGACTGATTTCTTTACATTCATAACTGTGTCCGCGCATATTTCCGACACAAAAACTAAGAATGAATGTGTTAGCTGTCATTATTTTTATTCCATACAAGAAGTTTATCTCTACCCATGTATTTACACGGTTTTGTAGGGGTTTTTAATCGCCTATATTATATCTTTTTAGTTGTATGACGGCTGCCACAGACACAGCATGATTCATGAACAACCACAGAGTAACTTTCTCTTGTTTAATAGTAAAATAAGAGCTAACGCTGATCGTCTTTAGTTAAAAAATGCAGATGTGCATCTTTCTTCTCTTATAACTTGACTATTAATACTCGCGCAGACTTAAGATTTTCAATGCTAAAAGACATGATATTCATAGTCAGTTTAACACAGATTTTGGAGAGATCTGTCGTGCCTTTTAAAAATCAACTATCATTTATTCATAAGTTTGTAACTAAAATGGGACAAATTGGGTACTCTACAAACACTTGTCTAGAACAAAAACTAAGGCACAGAAATTAACCATTCTATCTCAGAATAAATCTCAAGACATTGAGCTTTTAGTACATCCGCGTAATGGTTTGCTGTGTGAGATGGGGAAGAAGTTATATCGTTTTAAACATAGTCAAAAATGCGAACTTCCTAACCGACACCGGCAAAGTCGCTTCAGGGCTCATTAACCCCGTGATCCCGAGCCGGGGAGTTCCGGCGGGCTGCTGAGTCACGCTAACTAAAAGTAACAGAATCGGGCGAAAAGAGACGCCGTGTATAAGGTACAACCCTTAACTCAAAACTGTCAAAGTCCGACTTTTGGTACCTTTCTTTAGGCACACACTCAAATAATAAACTTAATAATGCTTCAAATCAGGTTCTCCCCGAGAGCAACCTTGCTTATTTTGAGACGCTGATTCCGAATATATGCATTCAGTTTTTACCTGCAATAATTATTTTTAGAATTCTGAGCCCTAAGTTTAATCCTGGGCAGCAGCAAATTTTAAAGTAATTCTACGTCACAGCGCGTCTCCCCCAAGTGTGATCGTGATTGCACAGAAAATATCAAGCAGCACTTGATTTCTCGACCAAGCCTCCAAGCCACCATCTAATCGTCCAAACTTTGTACAATTTTGTGGTTACACCTGGCGATTTGTCTCATGATCGATAGATCGTCCAGTTTTGTACAATTTGTCGTTGTGTGTAAGCGGGACTTTAGAGTTTCAAATTATCAGTTGATTGGAAGGTTAAGTCCTAATTTTTTGCATGGGAAAAGAAAGACACTTCTCATAATTTGCAGCTTCAAAGTTATTTGCCATACATTTTGTACCAGTTCTCAGAGACCTGCCCGAGCAAAGCAGAGTCTTCCTGCAAACTAAAGGAATGAATGCTTGCAAAGAAAAAAACAAAAACAAAATTTAGAACCCACTCATAGAAGACTACTAATCAACATTTCAAACTGTTGAGTCACAGCTGAAACCACTGTAAGGTGTAGCTTTAATTGTAATTGGCATGCTTTCAGTTTGATTTATGTTCTGGATCATGTGCCTTTTAACCCTATCCGTACGTCGAATTTTACAATCGCATCCATACGACGTGGGGAACTCTGTGCCACCACTTTCCCAAGAGGAAATTTACGCGTTAATCTGGCTTTGCATAGCTATCTGTCAAAATTATTTTTTGAAAAATACTGAAAGTTTCAGAGAGAATTTTGTTCTAGAAGTATTCTTAAATGTGAAGAATACAACCCCAGGGGTACAAAATGACCCCTGGGCGTACGGATAGGGTTAAAGTACTCACCTGCAGCAGTGGCTTCAGTTGTCCAGTGATTAGGCTACCAGACTCGTAATCATGATATTGGGGGGGTTTAAGGCTCAGCTCAGTCTAACATTGTGTCCTCAGGGAAAGGCACTTTACAGTCAGTCATTGTTCTATTTGGTTCTTTGGATATAGAATCTAGTCATTAAATTCTTACAGTGTTGCAAGGAGCGTTGTTAAATCTATACCATTTTGTACATACTCCCCCTTTTGCAGCCCTGGCAGCTATCGCTTCTATGCTGGTCTATGGCATGGTATACTTCCCCGTCTTCGCCTGTCTCTCCATCGGATCTGTCTACGGGTACGGTTTGGGAGCACTCTATGTTTGGATGATGACAGTGGTGGAAATTTTGCGGCTCTTTGACTGCGATGAGGAATTGGTGAGTTTATTCAATACAGTGGAGTCCACTTATAACGAGTCCCGAAACAACGAGAAGTCTGTTATAAAGACATCATTCTAAAACCCCGTTTTTTTCCCTTCTTTATCTTTGTAAACAAAATACTGCTGTAGCGCAATCACATAAACGTGCGAGTCGGTTATAGTGGAATATTGCTGCTGCTGTGCACAGCCCATTGAAACATGAAAACTTCGCCAATTTAGAAACTTGTTGGTTATCAATCGAAACAAAGAATGGGAGAGCCCATGTGTGCTAACGATGAAGGCCGGAGCGAATGAGTGGAAAGTGTGTGGCACGCGCAGACACACCATTCTGATGCAGAACGTATTGCCTGATAGTGATAGGCGAACCTAGTCTAGATTATCTTGGCCTATATATCTATCATGCCTCTCACTTCTCCGATGCGGGGATGGAGAGGTCACAATGCTGTGATGGATCATGGAGCGAATGTGTGACGTGCGCAAGCAGACGCAGGAACACAC
>NW_004797505.1:639132-661200 GCF_000002075.1 Aplysia californica
CCCCCCCCACCCCTCCCCCTTTTGCAGCCCTGGCAGCTATCGCTTCTATGCTGGTCTATGGCATGGTATACTTCCCCGTCTTCGCCTGTCTCTCCATCGGATCTGTCTACGGGTACGGTTTGGGAGCACTCTATGTTTGGATGATGACAGTGGTGGAAATTTTGCGGCTCTTTGACTGCGATGAGGAATTGGTGAGTTTATTCAATACAGTGGAGTCCACTTATAACGAGTCCCGAAACAACGAGAAGTCTGTTATAAAGCCATCATTCTAAAACCCCGTTTTTTTCCCTTCTTTATCTTTGTAAACAAAATACTGCTGTAGCGCAATCACATAAACGTGCGAGTCGGTTATAGCGGAATATTGCTGCTGCTGTGCACAGCCCATTGAAACATGAAAACTTCGCCAATTTAGAAACTTGTTGGTTATCAAGCGAAACAAAGAATGGGAGAGCCCATGTGTGCTAACGATGAAGGCCGGAGCGAATGAGTGGAAAGTGTGTGGCACGCGCAGACACACCATTCTGAAGCAGAACGTATTGCCTGATAGTGATAGGCGAGCCTAGTCTAGATTATCTAGGCCTATATATCTATCATGCCTCTCACTTCTCCGATGCGGGGATGGAGAGGTCACAATGCTGTGATGGATCATGGAGCGAATGTGTGACGTGCGCAAGCAGACGCAGGAACGCACCACAGGGTGGGGTGGGGGAAAAAACACAGCGGGTGAGTTAGCCTAGAGAACTTTCGTTCTAATAGCCGACGCCGAGCTGTCAACATCGCTAACGCTAGAGAAAGAAACCTGATTCAATTTTTGATCAAGTAAGACCTAGAGGTCATGTTGAACAAAGCCATCATCGGAGGAGATAACAAAAAGAAATATACAGAACACCAAACTCATAGATTAGGCCTACTTTATTATTTCTTTTGAATTTATTACTGGATCCCTTACAACGAGAATCCTGCTATAACGGACATTTCGTACCGGTCCCCTCCCTCTCGTTATAACAGGATTCCACTGTATTAGTTTTGAAGATGTACTTAATCAGAAGTGTTTCAAAAAGGAAAGTAAGTCAAGGATAGTGCTGGACTGAGATATTTTGAAAAAGAAATAAATAATTCAGAGATATAGCACTGAACTCAGATATGGATGATTCTGGTTCAAATCCCCAGGTGGCAGTCTTTGTCTGCAGTTGTTTCATGGAGTTTTCACATCTTTCTTCCTGTTTGGCTTATTCCTATCGGAGGTGGAAGATAATTCAGAAGTACCGACTCCTGTGCAACCTTACAGAGTCAAAAAGGCTGGTAGATGTATGCAATACAATAGGCCTACCTTATTAGAAAAAGTAGTTTGTAAATTTGCATATATTTTACCATCCGTCAAAATCAGGCACATTGCGAGCGTAGTGCTATCTTGTGCTAACTCCATTTCTACCTTTTTGATATTAATCACTATGTACAAATTACAAGGTTGAGGCCATCGCCATTGAAGCAGCAATCCTCCACCTGACCAACATTTTCATAATACACCCAAACAAAACCAAGAACACTATTATCTTCACAGACGGAAAGTCAGTACTCCAAGCTTTGGAAAACTTGAATTTCGAAAGCCCAGCCTGCCTATCCGTGGCTCAAACAATCAACACCTTCCTACAGACCTATGCCGTCGACCTGACACTACAGTGGATACCTGACCACAGCAACATCCCAGGAAACGGCACAGCAGACACCCTTGCCAAGAAGGGAGCATCACAAACACAACCACACCACCCAGTATCACAACAGACAGCCGAGAACATCATCAAATGCAACACCAGGGAACAGTGGCTGAATGGATGGGCAATGGGCAAAACTGGAAGAACTGTATTTGCGCACTTGACAGCCCCCAACTCTAAAGATACAATGAATTCCCTAAGTAGAAGAGAACAAGTCACGATCTTTCGTCTGCGAACACAACACATACCACTAAATTCCTACCTTAATAGTATCCGCAAAGATACCCCACCCGACTGCCCGTTGTGGGACTGCCTGGATGAAACAGTACCACACCACCTCTTTAACTGCCCAGCACTTTGTGACCGCGTAGCACCTACCTACCTGCCTCCCCAGACATCGGAAATACTCTATACAGCGACAAAGCACAGCTGATTAAAACCTGCAAATTCTTTGCCATATCAACAGACCGAAGGGCTAGAACCCAAATGGCCGCTGGATCGGAAAAGTAAAGTAAAGTAAGTATATTAATCACTAGAAAAGTATTGAGTCCCATTTGCAAATACATGAGTCGTTGTGAAATTTCTTTTACAATCTATGAAACTTAAAACAATGGGTGAAGAGGCATTTGTATATCAAGGCCCCAATACTTGGCACATCGGAATTAAAGAGTTAAAGAGTTGCTGAAAGGTACTTTTGTTATTATTTTTTTCCCTTCAGGAAACTCGGGTTGCCATCGTGCTGAAACGTCTTCCGCAAGTATTGTGCCTTTTGTACCTCTCATCCTGCATCCCCGGCCGGTTCATCCAGTCTGTCCGTAGGAAGGAGTTTTTTGTGCAAGCCATGGAGGAATTCCCGCACCATGATTCAGAAGATCTTGTGGCCCAGGCTTACTATGGGGTCCATGTCCGGAGTCTCTTCAAGACCTTAAAGGCAGCAAGGTACGCTGGAGCTCATTGTGTGTCTGGTGTTATGATAATGATGACAATGAAAATAAGAAGAAAAAGAAGAATGATAATAAAAATAATAATAATAATAAAATAACAATAATGATAATGGTGATAATAATAAGTAATAATAATGATAACAATAATACAATGATAAAAATGATAATAAAAATAACCATGATGATGATGATAATAGTGCATGTAATAATAAGGATGATAATAATAATGATAATAATAATTATAGTAATATACTCTTTCACATTTTTAAGTATACACTGTGTTAAAATGAAAATAGCTAGTTTCACAAGGAGTCAATATTCTTTAAAATTTCAGGAATACGAATTCAATCAATTTTAAAAACGAAAAAAGCAACAACAATACGGAATGTTTATTCATGACTGACAAGAGTGTGGGGGTAGTCTACAAAAGTAACACGATCAGTAGCGTTGATGACGGCCTGACATTGTCGCCGCCTTGAATCAATCAATCGCTGTACTGCCTGTTGAGGGATGTTATTCCACTCTTCAAGCAATGCTCTCTCAAGTTGAGAAAATGTCTGAGGCTGAGGTTGTCGCATGTTGTTAAACTCATCTCTGGTTCTTCTTTCCTTTTTGAAACGATTCTGTAGATGCGACAGGCGTATAAATAGATCCTCTCTTGGAGTAGTTTTTCTTCTCTCACGTTGGCGGTGTTGATCCTTTCCTGATTTTAGTGTTTTCTCACGATCCATTGTTGTGTACACAGTTCTTTGTGTTACATTAAAATGTCTCGCAACAGTGATACTGAGCCCCCCCCCCCCCGCGGATCATTCCAACGAGCTGATTTCGCACATTTTGTCGTACGGTGTGACATCATGAAATGTAGACAAGACAAGTTTTATCACTGGCGAATTGTTTTTGTGCTTCTTTTTTAAACAATTCATTGCCGTATCATGATTAATTTTCAAAAAACCCGAAACATGTAACACGCATGCAGATACAAAACAACTCACGCGTTCAGAAATCTGAAAGCAGCTCACCAGCGACAGGTATATCACGTAATCAGTGTGTAAGTTTGAAAGTAATTGGTAGCATAGATTTTGTTTTATTGAGCTTCAAAATGTGTATGCTTAAAAATGTGACAGAGTATATTAGTAATAATAATAATAATAATAGTAATAATATTTGTATAGCAAAATATATCCACATTTTACAGCATGCCCAATGGGCTATACGGCTATTATTACCTCAGCCGACCCAAGATGACTCGAAAACGTTCTCAACTTTCTGGGAAGCAGTGCAAGATGCAAATTACATACACTAAAACACTTACAAACTGACAAGGTCTTCCACGGTGTATTGCCACGTATCTATTCTCTCCTGGGTGAAGTGAGGAAAATTCTTGTAAATTGTCTTCCTCAAGGACATAACATAAAGCCCATAACAGGATTTGAACCCATTACCATATCGTTGAGAGTCAGGGTGCCTCATCATGATCAATTAAATCGGTTACCATGGAAAACTACCTAATCTGATAATGCAGCCTTCTACTGCGCACTTTCATGAATTGGTACAGGATGCTGACGGATGCTATGCCCAGTCAAGTTTTAACTCACTTGAGCCTGTTCCCGTGTATTTATGGGCCACCCCGCTGGCCTGGTGCCCGAATCCCGTGTATTTATGGGATGTGCTTTATCAATCGATATCTCTGGTGTTTTTCGGTTACAAGTACAAGCTTCGGGAAGCGGCGAGACAACAGTTGGCCCACTTATTTTGTTTCGTTAAGAATTTAGCGAAGTTATGTGTGATTCTTAATTATCTGTAACGGACTTACTCAGTCATCCCCGCATTGTGATAAGAGATTATATTACAAATTGGGTGCAAAAAAATTGCATAGCCCCCAGACATTGCCATTTAAAAAATATTCATAAAATAAAATCTATTTATACAAAGTAGATGCCGTTTCTTTTTCTGTAAGAGCATTTCTTTCTTTCTTTTGTTGCATTTTTTAAAGTATGATTATGATAGCTTTCAGACCTTTTGTGGTTACTGTTTACGATTCAATATACCCCAAAACTGTCAGACTGCAATGGTTGTTGGATCTAAAATAGCTCACTCAGGCTCAAATGAGTTAAATTGTCAGTGATAGCAATACCGAACCTGTTCTAACAACCACTTGTCCAACGCAATTACCTGTACAAACAACCACTTCCCACTTCCCCCTTGCATTGTAAAAAAATTTATTATAATGACATCATCTAAGACTTTGACCTGTCTTCGACAACTGCTTTTCAGTTCGACAATCGATAGCAGTTTTAGATACTTTCAACTGTATTATAATGACACTTTATGACAGTAGGAAGGTGTTTTGGACAATTTCTAATGTACTATGACACTATCCAAGACATGAACCTATTTAAGACAACCACTTTTCATGTCGACAATAGGTGAGTGTCTTGGATAATTTCGACCGCATTTTCCTTTTTACTATTGTCAGGGTCCCATCTAGCAGACTTCACTGGGTCAAGCAAAATCTGTGTCAGTTGTTCAATCAGAGAGTCTACCGCAGCCGACCTGGTGAGGGTTTTTTGTCCTTTGTTTTAGCTGCAAGATAGAAACTGTCACAGCAAGGTGGGAGCAGATGCTATGTCAGTTTTAAGGCCTGTGGAGTTATTGATATGATCCAAAAGCTTGTTCATTTGTCTAACTTGAATAGAAATCGAAATGATTGCAACAGGGCTTCCTAAATCTACCAATTACGGATTTTGGACCTGTTCTTCCGCCACACCGATAAAGGTGTCAAAGCTACCGGATTTGCGATGGGATCCGTTCTATAGTGCTTCCAATCTTTCCTGTATTTACGGAAACCCATATATTTCCAAAAGATCCGTACTTGCCTCATCAGTATATCAACTCAATACGTTTAAGAAAAAAAAGGAGAGAGAGAGATATAAAGAGATAGTATAGACTTATCGGTATTCTGTAGTAAAGAATCTGAACTTGCCTCCCTAACTTCTCCGATATTTACGGTAATTCTGTGCAAAAGGTTGTATTAGAAAACTTCCAGATTGCGCATTTTGTCATTTTGTACACTCGACTATTGTCCCTTTGTGAATCAATGACGGGATGGTCAGCAAAGCATTTTGCTTGCAAATCTCATAAAATCTGGCTAGTTACTACAGCTTATCTTCCTCCTTTCTTTCATTCACTCGTTCTTTCTATCTATTTTCGGAATTTTGCTGTGGCTGGAAAATCTGTACGTTGATCAAGGAATCTGAATGGCCAATGTAGAAAGAAAATCAGTATATCAGAAAGAAACTTTTCCAAATCTGTTTAGATCTAGAGAATTTGTCAGTATGATGATTCTGCCACAGCTGGATAATTCTTCGGTGTAAGAAACTGATGCTCAAATAAAAGATAAGTAGAAGTGGTTTGTTTTAGGTTGTAACATTAGGCAATCGAATGCGTAAATGGAGGAAAATTACAGTACAGACTTGGTGTGTCCTCAAGATGGATGTGCCCGGATTTGCGTAGGCTACTATCAATGGTTTGATGGCAAACTGAATAGAGGCAATGGAAAATGCCATTTTCAACCCTCGAAAAGCTCAAAATGTCAATAATTTCTACCCGAGACTTTTGCTCTGCTTTGAGCCCAACTATGTTTTTCCTTTAATAATTTTTGTCTTGCACGTTTTTTAAAATCAGTGAATGCTGAAACCCAGACATGGTTTTGACAGTTGATGTTCTTGCCTTTCCAAAGGCCCAAATCAGGATTCTTTTTTTTATAGTCAGAGGAAGACTAGTTAAATTTGACTGTAATACTAGAGTCATACAGGACGTATTAGTTAGTGCCCTTAGATAGGTGTGCTATTGTTAGAAAATATGTTTTGATTTATATAGTTTTTATTGGTATGGGCTATGGGTTTTGAAGTCAGTTTGACAGTCACCCTGCAGTAAAATCCACATTCAGTAGGCCTACTAATTTATAAATGCCTTGAATGACAGTCTATAAATGCTTTAAAAAACACATCTCGTCTCCTCAACACTGTACATCTTCATTTATGCAGGACTGCCCACCATTACGAATTTGAAGGAATTGTCACGATTTTTTCTCAGATTTACGAAAATATGATCGTGACACCCTTGATTCTGATTTTTCAAAATTAATGTGCCGTTCGGCTACCCTTACCCTATCCCATCCTCTTGGAATTATATAAGGAAGAAAAAACAATCCGTTCCTGACACTTTATATCTACACAGCATGTACTCTATGCACAGACCTGCTCAGTGTCACTTTGCCCCTTTTAAAAGCATAATTGTTCTAATGCCAGGATTTAGTCTTAAGCATAGCAAACTGTAGTCGCTGTAGTCTTGTTGCTCTAGTCTTAAGGCAAGCATGCGCTTGACAAGTCGTTTCAAATTTCCTGCTTCTGCGTAGTGGGAGATGACCCAGGCCACTGAAAGAATGTAAAAAAGAAACAAACAAGAGATCATTGTTTGAAATTTGAAACTACATGTGTACATTGTATTAACTGTGACGGGCGCTGCAGAGGGAAGTGATACTGCTGAGTTCCACAATCAGGATCAGGAGCTTATGACATGTTATGTTTTTCTGTCTGTTTCTTTTTCTTTTTTTTTTCTTTTACTAAATTCATTCAACCCCCGGGGCAGTGCCACTGACTGTTGTGTCTTTAGGCCATTTCCAAAGGGGGGACATATCTCGTTCAAGCATAGTAGAATTGTAAATGGGCTGATTCATCATGTCACGCTCATAACTGTGCCTGATCTACAACAGGGAACTGCTGCTTTTTCTTTCCTGATCCTTACTATTGTCATTTTCCTCTACTTCTTTTGTATGTTTGTCACTCTCTTGTGACCTGCTATTTTGGGGTGCCTTGATAGTCGAAGCAGACCTTGTGCTGCTGAAGCTAGAGAGGTGAGCAGTCTAAGTCTGATTCCCTGTAAATACTTCTCTGTTGACACCCATCCCTTGGCGCTCATATGACCTTATGCATTTGCGAGCACCGTAAAACCCTGTACTATTAAAAAAAAAAATTCGTTCAGACCCACAGCCAACAACTATCCCTCCCCCCACTCTCTTTTGCCCACCTTATAGCTCGTACACACCAAACATCCGCGATCGTGTGGTATCATGTATGAGAGGCATGAAAGAATTTTAGTTCATATGTCCAAGGTCGGTTCGTTAATGGGCAAGACCTGTGGAGCCGGTCACTTTTAGTCAGCTATGGTGGACAAGAGATTGGCTTCTGATTATAGTTCATATTCAGTTTCAAGTCAATCCAAATTAATGTTTATCAACATTTAAATAGCACTTTCCGTATAAAAAATATGCTCAAAGAAACAATAAGGGCTCGCTGATGTGTTGTCGCACCACAGAAACCCTTTCCTAAATCTCAGTTTATCTCGCTGGCTCACAACGTTATTGTTACCAGCTGCTGTCATGATGCACACCTTCGTCATCTCAGCGGTGACGTCATCCAGCTTGATGAATTGAGCGATTGCCCTCAGAGTGGAAAGAGCCCACATGAAGATAACTTTTCTTTCCAATTTGGCTCTTCCGTTGCTTACAAAGGACAAGACTGTCTTGAACAGTACACCCTACAATCTCATCAGTAATATTTGTCATTATAACTGCCTCTAGTCTCTTTCAATTATCACGTACACGTACTGTCATGATGGCTCAAATCTCTATCGCCAATTGAATTTTGAGACACCCATGCTGCTGTTCGGTGTTCTGTTCCCCGCTTACTTCCTGCTACAACCTTACGTGGCCCCAAAAAGCACAGATGGGCCATGGGTGTGTTGGTGGTTTGGCCAGTCATTATTATAGCACAATCTTTAACAGAGGTGAGAGTCGAGGGCTGACTGACGAGAACGGCACTTAGCTGTCAGTCTGGACCCCAACGCCCCTCCCCCTTCCCTTTTTTCCCCTTTTCCGTTCTCACCCAGCCCAGCTCTGTGTTCTAAAATTAGTATTTGACATAGAGTTGCTATTGGAAATTGTTGTGTGCTTGCTTCATCCACTGAAAATATGTGTTAAGTGTATTGCAGGCCTATTGTTTAGGATTCTACCCAGACTTGGTCTGCTTGGGACAGCGTCAGTGGTGTGGTATCCATTTGGTTCTATGTTTCTACAGACTACTATAAATCAGCTTGTTAACATTATCATTATGTATATAAAAAATTTTTGTTGAAGGGGACCATCTTCCCAAGGGCTTTACGTTTGTTTGTGTGTGTGTTGTTTTGTGGAAAAAGGGGATGGGGGGGGGGGGGAGAGAGCAAAGATACCAGTATAAAATGTTTCTGTGTGTATCGTGTGTATGGGAGAGTGGCGGAGGGCGGGGTGGGGGTGGGGGGATGGATCAATATGAATGATAGCTGGTCAGTTTCACAAACCACCGGCCGCTCTTGTTTGGGCCCTTTCTGTGTTCTCACCAACTGTTCATTTTCGTGCAGTTGTGATGGTTGTCGTTCGTGCGTGTTTTGAGTTTTATGACAGCCGTAAAATTTAATCCGTCTGCTCTCGTGTTGTGATGGACGGCTCCCCCATAGAAGGAAGATGAGGACCTGCTCTTCTTTAAGAGCATGATCCCCCAAGGTTATGACATTGGATGTCTTACAGAAGATGGAGCTGCAAGCAGAAATGCACAGTGTTCTATTCAAACACTTGAAAAGGGTACGCGCTACTTCAGTGGAGCCCACAACTAGTGCAACGGGAGAGCAAGAAATGCGTCAAGACCAATATCAATATCAAAATTATCAATATATGAGTATTCTGTTTATCTGTCTATCTTTTAAATGTCTTTCGCTTGTCTGTAATTGGTTGGGGGGGGGGGGTTCAATGTATGGTGCCAGCAAACTCAAGAGGCTGTCAAATGTGTCTGGTCTCATTCGAATGTTTCCAATACATTTGTCTCATGTGACAAAATTTGGGGTAGCAGATGGTGATATTCGCCATATAGCCTTATTGTCTATTGACCGAAATGCGGTGGATCCAGTGCCTCCTATTTTTCCTCTTATTTCTTTCTTTTTACTACAGTAAAATCTTCAGTTTAGTCTTAGTGAGTGGGCTGCACTGCTTATTCACACCCAAACACCCCTCCTCCCCCTTCCCCCAAAACATACCCTTATAACCACATGCATGCGTATGCGGGCATGCACACACACACTCAAATTTTAAAAACATTAACGAGTACCTAATAATATCATGAAAAGCAAGCCCCACTCCATGGTAACTACAATCACTGGGGTGAAGTTTTACTTTTTAAATACTTGAAATTGACCCTAAATTTATCTGAACTGGGAACTTTTAGATAGGCAGCCCTGTTGCAATTGAAGGATTGCAATTCAATAGAAATTGCCGAACGAGTGAAAAAATTTTTGATTTCTTTGATTTCATAATTTTGACAAGCGTCCCAGTGCTCAGCTTAACCCGAATCAGCTGTGACCAAGGAGGGTCAATAAGAGGTCAACGTGGGGGATATCACAAAGCTGATGTTAAATCTTTGGATGTTGATGTTCTGGTAAATCCACCCAAAATTTCCCTAATGGATAAATAAAGTTTATCCTTCATACAATTTTAGGAATTAACAAGAAAAAGAGAGATAAGATAGTGATTCTTGGATAAAACTTCCTGGAGGTAATTCATTTCCATATTTTTTATTTTGCTTTTAGGATTCCGGTATTCTTCCCGCATGCTGACTACCATGGTGGTTGGAGCAGTTGTCCTCTACCAGGCATGAGTCCTTTTTCTTACTTTTTACATTTTTTGTTTTGTCCCGGCGGAGATTTAGAACACATTAATAGACCGCTGTCCCATCAATGG
Source organism: Aplysia californica (assembly GCF_000002075.1). NCBI lineage: Eukaryota > Metazoa > Mollusca > Gastropoda > Aplysiida > Aplysiidae > Aplysia > Aplysia californica. Next base: position 649,614 of record NW_004797505.1, read on the forward strand.
GGGGGGGGGGGCTCTCCACCACTGGTGGGGTGCTAGTCTTATACTATTAGTCTTCACAAAAAGTTAAGGACCACTTACAAAAGACACTCAAATTAAGAACCAGGAAATCTAATTATGCCTTCTTTGACGCACATTTAATTCATCAATCCAAAAGTGCAAAAAAGAAATTTAATCACAATTGAGACCGAAAAGTGTCATTCCCAGTGCTCAAAAGGACCCACCCTCTAAATCGAAAATCACAAAAGAAAGGGTCTCACAAAGTCTCAGCAATATAAAAAAAATGACCAGTTCAAGTTCGTGAATGTCAATGGAATTGTCAGAGACGAATGTGTCCACCATTCACGGCAAGGAAGTCAAGGCATATTGGCAGGGCAGCGGTATCTGCAGGAGATCCTTCGATTTCTGGTTGTCACGGCGCTGCAGCAGATTGGGCCTGCTGCTGTCCTTCAGGACAACAACGCCATGCCGCACTGGTCCAGGACGTCAACGCCTTCATGCTGCTGGCGGGGATTACCCGCATGGTTTGGCCAGCCAACAGTCTAGACCTCAATCCTATTGAACAATTGTACGCTGAACTTGATCGGAGAGTTCGGGAGAACTACCCTTTGCTCGCCAGCAGCTGCTTGGGTGGCTGTAACAAAAATGGAACAACATTCCCTTCCCCACGCCTTTCTTTTGTGATTTTCGATATTGAGGTTGGGTCCCTCTTGAATGCTGGGAATCATGCATTTTGATTTTGGTTGTGATGAAATTTCTTTATTGCTCTCATGGATTGATGAAATAAATGTATGTTAAAGAATGAATAATTTGATTTGCTGGGGGGGGGGGGGGGGGTTTCGTGCACTTTTGCAAGTGGTCCTTAACTTTTTGTGAAGACTGTATCTCTGTGTCATTCCATTGGTAATGTTCTCTGTGCTTGGTGTGGCATAACGTTATAAGTTAAACAGATGGAACCCATCATTTTATATGAGTACTAATTTAGAACAGTAATTAATTGACAATTGCTTCCAAAATGCCTGTGGCTGGAGTGCGCCACTTGTTGGGCCTTTTTTTTGTTATTTCTCCCTCTGTTGTTTCTGTCTGTCTGTCTGTCTGTCTGTCTTACATTTTCTCAGCAGCAAAAGACTGCTATTTTGTTGATGTGCCTTTCTTTACTCAAACACACATCGGGTGGGTTGAAGGTGCCACTGGTATGTCCTACTTCTTTACTCTTCCTCTGTTGTTTCTGTCTGTCTGTCTATCTTACTTTATCCCAGCAAATAAAGACAATAAATATGTCAGTGTGCTTCTCTTATCTCAAGCAAACAAAAACAAACAATGAAACAAATTAGATCAGTCAATGTGGTCTGCATAAATGCAATTCTGTATTATTTTGTCACATGTCTATGTTTTATTTGTGGGTGGTAGGAGGGCGCCACTGGTAGATCCTTCTTCCTTTCTCTCTCTGTGTTGTTTCTGTTCATTTGTTGTACTTTATACCCAGCACTATATGACCGTTATTGTGTCAGTGTTCATCTCTGTACTCAAACAGGTTGTATTTGAGTGTGTCGTGTACTCTAACACGTTTTTTGAGGCTGTCCTGCTCATCCTTGAGAATGACCTTGAACTAGTGGGAGAGGTCAGAAAGGTCACAGATTCTGAGTTGGTGAAGAAGACCAGAGATGTGCTTCGTATCTCCATCATTGTCTTCAAGGTTGTCAGAGGTGAGACTATGGTCTTTTTAGCTCTGCTGGTATCGGGCTGGGCTACGGTGTGCATACAGATGACAGTGGTGTAGCGGCTAGGTGCTTCACTGTAGCCAAAGATAGTACAAGACAAGATGGGTCACTCAGCCTAAAAAGTGTCCGCAGGAAGTATGCTCTTTGCTTCAGATGGCGCTGCAGTCTGTTTTGAAGCTCTCTTTCGTTTTTCCAGAAGAAGAATAGGAATAGCACTTCCTTGCGTGCGCAGATCGACTGCTGTTCATCAGCAGTTCGGGTACGTTCAGTGCGGAGTTTTAGTTTTTTAAAATTTTAATGACCTCTCGCCCTTCATTCTAAAGTCAAATTAAACGAAGAAAACCATCACCTTTTCCTCCGGAAGAGGTTTTTTTGTCAGTGTAACCATTTTAAAAAAGCGTTCTTCCGAAATTTATCCCAAAACTTGCTAGTTTCACTTTGATTTTTAAAAACTCAAGTAGGGTAACTCTGTTCGCAAAGAGTGCGCTTTTGTGAAGAGGGCGCCACCAAATTTTGAGGACACTTTTTTAATTGGCTCAAAGAGAGAAGTGGCCCATCTTGTTATGTACTATCATTGCTGTAGCACAGGGGGGCTCAATTCCCAAGTTGAGAGAATTTTCCTTGAGTATCTCGGCCTTTATGCTGGGATTTTATATCCCTCTCAGCCCTGGTTGGCCTTGGTAAGATAATGAGAACTTATTTTGACTTTCCGGAACAAATTTTGTTTTCTTGACTTGGGACGTTTAGACAGCTTGCCCATAATACATAAATTTATATATTTAGTCGATTTAGTCGAACCTGCTCTAAAGGCCACTGGTATAAGACAATTGCCTGTACAAACGGCCACATTCCGTTTACCTCCTTGTTTTTTGGTTTTTTCATAATAATGAAACTGTTTAAGATGTTCACCTTTCTAAGACAGCCTCTTTTCTCTTCAACAATGGCTTGCTGTCTTAGACAATTTCGACTGGGTGTATAAATATATATATGACTTATGAGTGTGTGTGTGTGTCGTGACTTGGTGGAGTCAGGCGCTCATCAGTTTTTAGGCATATAGGGCTATTGTTGTCATTTTCCTTCCTTTGGGTGAAAAAAATATCCATCTATGTTGAATGGTAGTCGAAATATTTACGATTGAAGGAAATCAAGGTCGCCTGGTTTCAGAAATAAAATTAGCGAGAAAATGGCTACCAAAGTGTGCTTACTTCCATAGCCTGAGAGTCATTGGAAACTGAACATTTAAATTTTTTGCGCCTTTAATCAACGTTTTTCAGTACAATCCTTTGCAAAAATGTGTTTTTGAATGAACTTAAAAGGTGTTGAGCCAAAAAGAAAAAACTAGAAAAAAATTGCCCTTTGCCCACAAAAAATGCACAGTTCTTTGATTTAATTATTTTGACAAGCACATGATTTCACCACGATGCCTCACATATATATATATATATATATTATGTCATATACCAAGGCAAAGCACTAATGAGAAGAGAGACGCTACAAGTTAAACATTTTTTCTCTTTGTGTCTGTTCCCCGGTGCAGTGGTTCTTCTTGTGTCTCTGGGTCTGGCTGCACTGCTCGGCGTTGTGAGCATCATCAGTGCCTTCCCCTCCTACAGGTGAGTGAGTCCCAGTCCGGCTACCCTCTTCTCTTTGCACGTAAATAGGTATTTTTACGCTTCCGTCAACCCAATTTAGATTATTTAGGAGGTGGGCTTCCAGATCAGCCTGTTAGGGCCAACCTGTGTCAAGAAGGAAACAGTATTCTAGCAGATAGGCAGAGATACTCAATAAAGATTTCTTCCCGCTCTGGAATCGAATATGGGTGTCCTGCATGTGACAGCGAGGCGTTTCACCGATACACCAAGAGATGCTGGTTGATATTTTCTCTCTTAGGCACCGTTTTGAAGCATCGTATAGCAGTGTTGTGATTTGGGGGTTTCTTGGGGGTTTTGAAAAATCTTAGATTTGTTCTTGACGAAGTCCTGAATTTGAGCGCAACTTTGAAAATTGTTTAAAATGCCCTTATCATGCCTGAAATATAATTTGTCTCTCCATTATATATTTTTCTACTGTACTACGTTAATCGTTACGCAGTTACTTTTTATTATTTTTATTTCCTGCACTCAGACGGAACTTACTGGCGTTGCATCGTGGGAATTACAGCAAACTGGCAGACCGTTCAGAGAGGTCAAACTCTGAGCTCTTGGTAAGTCTTTTTTCACTTTTTATGTTACTTTTGTAAAAGTCTTTTGTAACTTTTTCATGCTGTTCTTGGTGTGCCTTTTGTAAAGTGTTTATTTTAGTTTTGGTACCGGTAGTCTTTTGTGACTTTTATGTTGCTCTTGATAAGCCTTATGTAACTTTTTATGTTACTTTTGGTAAGTATTTTGCAACTTTTAATGTTACCTTTAGTCAGTCTATTGTAACTTTTATGCTGATTTTGGTATGTCTTTTTTACAAACTTCTTATGTTACTTTTTATTTTCTGTAAGTCTTTGGTAACTTTTCGTGTTGCTTTTGGTAAATCTTCTTTTATAACTTTTATGTTGCTTTCAATTAATCTTTTGAAACTTTTGATGTTGTATGCAATACTGTAAAGTGAAATGTAAGTTCTAAAGTAGATCATGATGAGCTTAGTACAAATTTGACCTACTTTTAATCTATACAATTTGACTGATATTTTCTGTCATAATTTCAAGATCTTCTTTTTTTACATTTAGAAATTTTATTGCGAAGATATAGATCTATGTATTTTTGTGCATAATAATGACACCATGAGAAATATGAGAGGAAAAATATCAATTCTTAAATTGACTTTCAATAGTCTGTAGGTTGATACTTTACGTTGGATCCCTTCCCCATATTTTTTGTGGATGGTTGGCGGGTGCTCTGGTGTGGTTTGCTCCTTCTTTCCTATCAAACATCTATTGTCCCTCTCTCTCCCTCTTTTTTGGTATATTCTTCTCTTATTCCACTTTCTATCTTCAGAATCTATATGACATTTTTGTGCTGCAAGTGCCTTAAAACTTTTACTAAAACTCGAGTCTGCATTATTTGCTATGCATTGTCTCATTGTCTGTTTTCTTCTGTTGTTTTGTCCTCTCTGCAGGCTGGAAGCATGAGGTTTGCTGGCTATCAAGTAGGCTACATAGCATGGGGTAAGTAAGTTAGGCCTGTTGAGAAGAGCTCTGACATCTGTTCTGTCACAGTTTTTAGATTACATCTAGATTTAGAACTCACTTGACCTCGTGCTCCTATCTCGGGGTCTCCACTCTCTAGTGGGCCACATTTGGGCCTAAGTCTCTTAAGGGGAGGAGTGACCCTTGATTTTGCCGATTTTGTGTCAGGATATTCACATTGAGATGTTGGCTGATTTTTTAAGATCAACTGGTTCTTTGTCTAAAAATAGCATGGAAACAATAGAGAAAGTCTTTATTCTCCTCATGAATTGCCTTTGAAAACATGAGGGTGGGTTACTATAGTGAATTTTCACAATAATTGTCGTTTTTCGCAAAATGTCATTTTTTTGCAGTTTTTTCCCTACTCCTTCCTTAGTTTTCTTCCTTTTGACGTGAAACTTTCAGGAAACATAGATGGAAAGGCGTGCCATCAATGTAACGGGAAGATATTTGCGGAAAAAACTAACACTTTTCCATTGGCAAGCGATTATTCAACTGAAAGTTTGAAAAGTTTTTTTACAGTTTGGGAAAATTCTCTTAATTTTTTTTCTTTTGCACTTATGAAAAAAAAAATCGCTGTTCCGCTGATAGGGTCTCGTTCAGGTATACTCTCACCAAATTTGGTCAGTAAATAAGAAAACCTTAGGGATTTGAAATTCATTGCTTTTTATCAAGATGGCGGCCGTTTCCATAGCAACAGCTGTAGCTATACAAAAAAAATTGCGTATCAAAATTGCGTATGCCTAACTTATATTATGTGTACTTAGATTTGATCTCGGGCAACAAATATAGAAAATGGTCCTCAAGGGTCGCTCCTCCCTTTAATTTCTAACTGAAGGTTTGGATTGCTTTACTTTGACCCTTAGAGGCTTACCCATTTGTTCCCATTTTCCTTCTACATGTATGTCTATAACATGACAGATGTACAGTGTAGTAACCTGCTCAGTCAGCACTTATGTGCTATTATTTTGACTTTCTTTTCTCTTTGCTTTTTCTTTGTTCCTACCAATTTGTTAATTGCTTTATCGTCATAATGGCCTATCTATATGTTGTAAGGCATTTATTCCTTATAAAGACCGAAAACTTGTATGATTTTTGTGTTACCATTTCCTAAAATCCTACCAACTTTTTGGTCATTGTATGAATAACAAAAAAAAAGGCCAAAACATTGTATGATTTTTGTGTTACCTTTTCAGGCTTCATCATCCAAACGGCCATTTTCTTCATCTTCTTTCTACTCATCGCTACTGTCATCGTCCTCTTTATCTTCGACATCTCCAGCTGGGCGGTGGATATGCTCTATACTCTGTGGTAAGCAATTTTCTGTTGTCACTAACAACTGAACCTCTTTTAACATATTCGCTACGTATTATTTTCGGCTTGTGGACAAATTTTTTTCGGGAGGGTGAAATGAGATGGTGACTAGTGCTCCGTTCACTGGTCTTTGGGGCCACAAATTTAAATAAATATTAACATATTATATACTTAAATTTTCAAATGGTATGTAGAATACATTTGTAATGTTTATTTGTGTACTTTTCAACTTTGGTTCCTGTAAGAGGCGATTATGCAACACACTTTTTCTTGGATGAAATTTGGAAATTAAAAAATTAGATTAATAATCTTTGGTGAAACTAAAACAATATGTTTGCACCTAGTCAAATGATACATCAAAATAAGCGTAAATGAATTAAGAACTGGAAAATATTGAAAAATTTGCAGTTATTTACATACATTCTATAAAATTTGTACATTTGGATCGTAATGTCGGATATTGAAAAAAAATAATAAATTTCAAAGTCTTGACAAAAGGACAAGATGCATTCACAAACAGAAAAAAGCCACTTGTATCTTACATGGAATTATTAAGAATTGCATTTGAAATAAACCTATACATGTCTTGAGGGGTACTTTTTGTGTAATTTCGCCAAAAAATAGTGATTTGGGGGAGAGAAAAAAATACCTTAACAATTTAACTCTAGACCTAGACCTAGATCTAACTCTGAAAAATATTGATTTTTCAGTAACAATCAACAAATTGCCAGTGCTCTGTTACTGAAAAATCAGTAACAGAGCACTGGCAATTTGTATCCACTAGTATCAATATTCTGAAGAAGAGTCCTACATTTCTTTAGTGAGCACAATAATGATACATTTTATTGTGTTCAAGTATTAAGACTGGTGACTGGGCTATAATTTGGGAATCACGATAAAACAAAGTCGCGTAAACTTTGAAATTGTGTTTCAAAACTGAATCAAGACTTCCGATTTTCGGTGGAAACGGCCTGACTCGGAAGTCATTGTTATATTATAATCTTTATTTCAACATGGATTTGTGGATTGGAATAAAATCTAAGCTAGAATTATAGGTGGGTTCTCGAGCCGCTGAGGCGGCTTGGCGTATGGAAGACACTTTCGCCGTGTCACTGCCCTCTCCATGGGGTCATTTGAATCCCCTCCATCTGTTCATAGAGACATACGAGAATATTCTGACTGACTGTACAGATAATAGTAATGGTAAATAATCATAATCATAATAACATTTGTATAACGCATGTTCCCATTCAACTGCAAGCTATATTATGCGCTTGCCATCTACATTGTCGATGTACAGAAAAGTGGGAAGACATGGAATAACATCAAGAGGCTAGCCCAGGATAGAGAAAAGTGGAGGGTGTTTGTCCGTGGCCTATACCCTGGTGCAGGGTGAGAAAGGCAATGATGGATCTACATTGTCTCAGGAGACCGTAGAATGCTCTGAAACATTCTCAGTTTCCCAGAATGCATACAGTGCCAAGCAGCCAATTAAGTGTTCAAACACTAACAAAATCCATAGTGATTACTGTTTTGTTTCCTTCCTATGTTAATTGATGGGAGGATTTAAACCTAAAAGATACTTTATCTTAGACTTAACATGTATAATGATGTAAAATTTAGCAGTTTCCTCATTTAATTTGGATTTCTTTTTAGATGGGTTGTGCGGGCGTGCACTTGTGTAGTTTGCTCCAGCTTTCCTATCAAACATCGGTTGTCGTTGTCTCTCCTCCTTCTTTTCTTCTCTAAAATTGTCTCCTTTCACCCACTTTCCTGCTCTCTAACAATCTTCTGTCGTCTGCTCTCTAGGTTACTCTCAACTAACATTTCTAATCTGTGGCACTTATGTGATCTAACTGTGTTGCAAGTGCTGTAAAAACTCTTACTAAAACAAAACTCTTTGATAATTGTTTGTTGTTGTTTTGTTTTTTTTTTTTATCTCCAGGCCTGTTCCTGCCCTTGCTTTGGCTGTCAACTTTTCACAAGTGGTGTTTGCCAAACTGTTTTTTCTGGACAGCTTTGGAGAGAGCTTGGCACTCACAAACAGGTGCATAGGGTGGTTGGAGGGTGTGTGGGTGGTCGCAGGGTGTGTGGGTGGTTGGAGGGTATATGTGGGTGGTTGGAAGGTGTGTAGGTGGTTGGAGGGTATGTGAGTGGTTGGAGGGTATGTGTGGGTGGTTGGAAGGTGTGTAGGTGGGACCTTTAACATGCGTAACTGGCACACGGGACCTCTGAGATTTTTCACCCTTATCCGAGAAGGCTAGGTGTAGATTTTTCCTACCAGAAGATCTGGGGTGTTGCGGAAAGAGCAGGAAGAAGGAGCCAAGGAGAATCGGTAGAAAGCCTGCAGAAAGAGTCAAAAGCCCAGAAGAGGGGGCAAAGGAGGTGAGGAGGTGGGTGCAGAAAGTGGAGACAAAAGCAGACAATAGGACATTTTGCTAGAGAGCAGGAAAGTGGGTGAAAGGAGACAATTTTAGAGAAGAAAATTTTTCCGTCGCTCCCCAAATTCTAACCCTTGACTTTTGAATGAGAGGCAAAAACCTTAACCTCTAGGCCACGAGAGCCCCCCCCGCTCTAACTCTGACAGCCAACTGTCCAAGACAGTCACCTGTACAAGCGACCCTTTCCACCCCCACACACCCCACCTTGTGAGTGGTTGGTGGGTGCTCTAGTGTGCTTTGCTCCTTCCTTCCTAACCAACGTCTATCGTCCTCCTTTTTTTTTTTTTTTTTGTATGTTAGTCTCTAGTGATATATTTAATTTGCAGCACTTATATGAGTTAAATATATATACATGTTATACTACAGTTAGTCTCTAGTGATATATATATATAAACTGCAGCACTTATATGACCTATTTGTGTGTCAAGTGTGTAAAACTATTATTAAAACTAAACTAACTTGCTCCTCCCCCCACCCCATGAATGAAAGAAAATTATAATTGTCGCATTATCCAAGACGTCCACTTGCCTGAGAAACCACAATCTTTTACAACTTTGACTATATATATTTGTAAAAAAACCTTTTTCCCGCATTTTTTCCCCCCGTTTCAGACGCATCTTCTTCATCTTCACCTACTTCCTGTTCTTCTACAACATCTTCATGGGCGTGTTCTCTTGCTTGCTGCGTATCGGAAAGTCTCTGGTACTGGGTGCATACTTGCTGCCAAGGCTTGACCACGGGATTCTGCCAAGGACGTTCCAGTTTATGGACCCAGGTCAACGAACTTCTCTGTCTTCTTTTTGTTGTCTCTTGTTATTGTCATGTTGTTTTTATCATCAACATTTTTATCGTCGTCGTCATCATCATCTTCATCATCATTGTAGAAACAACATAGGAGGGAAGGGGAGTAATCTCGAGTAATTTTCAGTCAGTGCATGTAAAGTAAATTTAGATACTAATACAGCCCAACATTATCTTTACCATCATCTTCACAAACAGCCATCATCATCATCATCATCATCATCATCATCATCATCATCATCATCATCATCATCATCATCATTGTATAAAGCAGATATTAAAACGGTTAAGACCTGGTAGTATTTCCAAAAATTTAATCACAAGTTCAACGTTTTGCCCTCAACGGGCTTCCTCAGGAAAATTCAGAATATAAATGACTACATCATCATCATTATCATCATCATCATTATCAACATCATTATTGTAAGCACAAAGATTTCTTAAAAAGCTAAAGACTGGTGGAGAATTTCCATATTTATAACACTGTAGAAGTTTAATGTTTCGCCCTGTGGGCTTGGTCGGGAACATGGTAGAATAATAATCATGAATATCATTATCAGTATCATAATCATCCTCATTTGAGAGAAGTACAGTTAACTCTTTATCTCCGGCAAGCCGCTCTCAGTGGCTTGCGGTCGGAACCACTGTGTTGGTGAGTCGCTGACAGCGGCTCGGGCACATTCCTATACGACGACTTCGACATCAGAGTTACTTTTTGGCAATTGCTGAAAACAGGTCTCTTATACTGGAAGTTCATTCATTAGATGAAGAACTATGAAAAAAGGTTTGCTAGTTTCGATTTAATGACGTTTTTGTTGGTTTTAGATTTAGAACCAAAAAAGGCCCCGGCGTAGTGGGTTTAACCCTCTCGGAGATAAAGAGTTAAAGAAGAAAGTCTTTGACAATTTCAATCTTTGAAAATATAAATGAAAATAATGACTTTCATTTACCCTAATATAGCTTGGTATTTGTTGGCTTGTTTTATTAATGTTTTAAATTTGTGTGTTTGTGTGTGTGTGTGTATGTGGGGGGGGGGGGGGGGGGGTAGGCAAGTAGACAGAGCATGCAAGCTTCTCTCATAGCTTCAACATTTCTAATTCATGAAGCCTCATTTGACTTGCTACTTCCTGACTTTCCTAATCCTCCTTTTGTCATTTTTTCTCTACTTCTTTTGTATGTTTGTCACACTCTTGTGACCCACTTTTTCCGCGGTGCCTTGATAGTCGAAGCAGACCTTGTGCTGTTGAAGCTAGAGAGGTGAGCAGAGTTAGTCTGATTACCTGTAAAGACTTCTCTGTTGACATCCACCCCTTGGCGCTCATATGACCTTATGCAGTTGCGAGCGCAGTAAAACCTCTACTAAAACTAAAACTATCTCCAACTGGAGCTTTTAAGAGCTAGGCTCATGCATATCGTCCTTGAAAGACAATTTAAGCGTGTTTTCGTATTTTGTAATGCCTTTTTGGTGCGCTAACTTTACACTTCCCGGGGGACTGTTCAGAATAGAGCACTGCCTTTGGGATTTTGAAGTCAGGCATTTTTATGAAATGGCCAGCCCAGCGAAGTTGAGTCTTTTTCAGCTTAGAAAACAGACTCACGGCGACTACCAGCAGGTGCCCTTTTGAGAACTTCTGTCGCTAGTATTTTATCCTGCGATTTGATGTTAAGAATTCTATTGAGGCATTTCATGTGGAAATGATTGAGCTTTTTGGTATGGCTTTGGTACATTGTCCAGGTCTGGGCACCGTACAACAAGATTGAGAGGACAACAGCGTGTGTATATTTACAATACATATTTATTTACCACAGTGGGTTTGTTATGTTATCCTGAGCTAATCTTTTATCCTCTGCCAGTAAATTTTGCATGTGGGAATGTATGTGGGATTGTGTGCGTGTGTGCATGTGTGTGTGAGAGCGTGCGTGCATGTGTGGCTAAATGGTCTCACAATGTGCATTTTCCATCCTTTAATTCAACAACTATGCTGAGTGATAATTCTGCATGGTACAGAGCTTAGAGACTTCTGGGATGAGGCACTATATATAGATTCCTATCATGTATTATTATGTATTATTATTAATATTTTTGTTTTGTTTTTATGATTATTATTGGTGGGTGGTTGGCGGGTCCTCTGGTGTGG
>NW_004797505.1:661353-670853 GCF_000002075.1 Aplysia californica
TGTATGGTGTGTGAGTGTGTATGGGTTTGGATTTGTGCATGCGTGCTTGTGTTTATGGGTTTGTTGTGTGTGTGTGTGTGTGTGTACATGTATGTGATTGCACGTGTGTGGATACATGGATACTTTTGCTTGCATTAGTGCGTTTGCATGCTTACATGGTCGTGTGTGTTCTTTTTTAAAAGTAGAATCATAAACTAATGTGTTCTTTTAATGAGTTGATAAATAAAGTAATGACTGATATATTTTTTTTATTCACCAAAAGACAATAGTGGAGGTGAAGCCGTGAAGAAGCGTGTGATGTACCGCTGGCACTTGCTCTACACTTTACTGCAGAACCCTCAAGTGCGACTCATGAGGAAAGGTTATCTGCAGTCACTAATGAGAGCCAGAGGTAAATACGGATAAACTTAAATGGATATGTACAGACAATTACAGATATTTCAACCTCTTTGGGTCTTTGATAGCACAGCCTCTGTTTTGTGTAGGCTGAAAATTTGAGTAAAATATCTGTAATGTGTTTGGGTAATACAGTCTAGCATATAACTCGTGAAATTGGTGGGACATGGAAATATTTTCTTTATGTACGAATTCCGCTATGTACATATTTTGGATATAAAGAATATATGTCATGGCACAATGAAATTTGGGGCTTGCCAAGTATTGGGCATATGGAGTGATTGATATCATCTTTTTAATTCATCTTGCTTTTGTAAAAAAAAGAAAATAGCCCTTTGCCTTGCTTAGAGATTGCTGTTGAGAAGGAATATGCACTATGTAAATGATTTGATTACACAAAATATACCTGTGAGAAATATTCAGGACTTAAAAGTCTGTTCTCTGTGTATGTGTATTGCTTCGTGCGAGTTATATCCATAATAATATATTTGAATAATATCTGTGATAATATATTGGAATACTATCAATAATATATGTAAGTGAAGCGATTTCTATATTATTTGGAATAATTTGATATGCCTGAGTACTATCTTTAATATTTGTGAGAATATAATATCTGTAATAATATATCGGAGTACTATCAATAATATAATGGAAGTGAATTCTATATTACATTGGATTAATATCCGTGATATATGTGAGCACTATCTTTGGTATGTGTGAGAATATTTGTAATATTTGAAATTAATATCAGGTAATGTCAGCTATATATGTGAGTACTATTCGTAATGTCTGTCCATCTCTCTTCCCCGCCCCCCTCCGTAACACACACACACACACACACAAACACACACAAACACACACACACTCACACATACACACACAAATACACACACCCACCCACGTACACAACACTTACACAACCTTCCTCACCCCACCCCACCCCACCCCTTACATACACATGCACACTTGTCCCAGATCTAGGTCTCCACATACCGGTCAGTGACCAGACACTGGCCAGTGATGCTGCGGACATCAGAGAAAGGACTTTGAGCTACCTCCAGGGCGTTCCCGGGCCACAAAGTGGGGACATTGACTCTTGTGAGGACATTGATTGTCATGAGGGCATCAGAGAGAGGACTTTGAACTACCTCCAGGTTGGGGTCCCTGGACCACAAAGAGAGGACATTGACAAGGAGGACATCAAGAGTCACCAGCTTGTGGTCAGTGGTGCTGAGATAACTACCGATGACCGTCAAGCTGAAGATGTTGGTTACGGTCATTCTACTGTTGGTAATGGTAGTGGTGATTTTAGTAATGGTGGTGGCAGTGGTGGTGATGTTGTTCGTGTTTGTGGGGATAATAATGGGGATGTTGTTGTTATTGATAGGGATGTCTGTGACAATAGAGGGGACAGGGAGGGTGGTCATGATAGCTGTAGAGAAGGGGAGGGAGCTATTCAGCGAGTTCTTTCCTCTCACTCAGTAGGTCCATCTACGAGAAATAGTGACCCTTGGTTGGATGGCCCGCCTTGATTGTCGGGAGTTCAAGGGAGGGAGGTGTTTCTGTTAAAGAGAGTGTGTGCGTTTGTGAGAGACAGAGGGAGAGCTAAGGAGAGAGAGAGAGAGAGAGAGAGAGAGAGAGATATATACAAAGAGAAGGAATGGAAAGAGTGATGGAGAGACAGAGAGATGGGGAGATAGGGATAAATGGAGAGGTGGAGGCACAGACAGAGAGAGATGGAGAGACAGAGAGTGAAAGAGAGATGGAGAGACAGAGAGTGAAAGAGAGATGGAGAGACTGAGAGTGAAAGAGAGATGGAGAGACAGAGTGAAAGAGAGATGGAGAGACAGAGTGAAAGAGAGATGGAGAGACTGAGAGTGAAAGAGAAATGGAGAGACAGAGAGTGAAAGAGAGATGGAGAGACTAAGAGTGAAAGAGAGATGAAGAGACAGAGAGTGAAAGAGAGATGGAGAGACAGAGAGTGAAAGAGAGATGGGGAGACAGAGAGTGAAAGAGAGTGAAAGAGAGATGGGGAGACAAAGAGTGAAAAAGAGATGGAGAGACAGAGAGTGAAAGAGAGATGGAGAGACAGAGAGTGAAAGAGAGATGGGGAGACAGAGAGTGAAAGAGAGATGGGGAGACAGAGAGTGAAAAAGAGATGGGGAGACAGAGAGTGAAAAAAGATGGGGAGACAGAGAGTGAAAAAGAGATGGGGAGACAGAGAGTGAAAAAGAGATGGGGAGACAGAGTGAAAAAAAGATGGGGAGCCAGAGAGTGAAAAAGAGATGGGGAGACAGAGAGTGAAAAAGAGATGGGGAGACAGAGAGTGAAAAAGAGATGGGGAGACAGAGATAGATGGAGAGGTGGAGGCAGAGACAGAGAGAGATGCAGAGACAGGAAGAAAGATGGTGGTAGAAAGATAGAGACATGAAGAAACAGACAGGTTGAGGAGGAGGGGTTGGGTGCTGTTGTTGTGTTTTGCACTGCTCAGAAAACTCAGCAACTCTGATGGTGGAATGGGACACTGTCTATCTCTGTTGGTCAACAATCTTTTCTCTTTTCGTAAAGCAAAAAGCAAAGGCTCATTTGCACTTACTATTCCTCTTATCCCTTTTTTCGTAAATTGATCCACTGGTCAGATCAGTAAAAATTTTGAAAAAATATCAGTTTTCGGATTTTGGAGTATCTTAATAGATATCAATATCAAGGATCCATCTTTAGAAGCCTAATTCCTTTATCAAACTTATAAATACCTGGAAAACGCATTTAAGAAAGGCAGCAATGTAGGAAAATCTTCACCAAAAATTATCTCTCTTTGCAGTTTTCTCAGAATTGTTTATCTGACCAGATAGCAACACTATATTGAGTAGATCTCAGAAAGTTACTGTCAGAAGTGTTTCACATTTGGACACAATCTTTTATACACATTTCTCTATAACTTTACAGGAGCATTTTTGCTGTTTATGGTACACATTTGGAGTTTTAGGCCTGTTTTATTTTACAAAATCTTAAAACATTGGAGACCTGAATGTCGTGCATAGCAAGGACTGTAAGGCTCACAAGTCAATATAGAACATTCACATTTGGCTCTGTAAGGTTGTTCTACCTACCAACAGTAATCGCCATGCCAAATATTAGGCTTCTATCTTGATGAGTGTTGATGATTGACAAAATATAGAATTGGTTTTAAAAATGCTGAATCAATCCTTTATTTTTGATGGCTCGCGATTATTATGGCTAAAATCTTGAATTTTTTGCTTGGTAACCTTTTTTTGTACTATGTCACACCCTTTGATGCAGAAAAGCAAGCTTTAGACAAAAAACTACAGCATTTGGGTGTTGACCATAGCTACACCCCCTTAAATTGAGTCATGCCCCTGAGATCATAGGTATGGCTATTTTTATCATTTGAAAGTTATTCATCGATATTTGGGCATATGAAATTCTTGGTGTGTGTAATCTCAAAGCCTGTTCATTCGCCTTTTTAAATGTAAAGAATATTCATCTATCTTGAATAGAAGTCGAAATATTTGCAAGTGAAGGGGTTGGAGGTTGCCTGGTATCAGAGGTAAAATTAGCGAGAGAATTGCCGCCTAAGTTTTACGACTTCCAAAGCATTTACTTTTTTTGTGCCTTTGGTCAATGTCTTTCAGTAAAATCCCTACAGGAATATGTTGTTAAATGGGCTTTACAGATATTGAGCCCAATACAAAATTTTAAGAGAAATTGCCCATCAGGCAGAAAAATGTCCTTTTCTGTGATTTCGTTATTTTGACAAGCACATGATTTCACCACAATACCACACAAATATTTACTACATTGTGTTCAAAAGCCAATTTGCCAAAATAGCTAGCCCGGTTTGACCATATTGAATGTTTTTAAATCAAAACTATTTCCTGTGTGCACTTCTGTATCAAATTGTAATCCTTTAACTGGTTTTCTTGTAAAAATGTCGAATATATTTTGTACATGACATAGAAGCACTGAAATGTGTATAAATATACATTTTTAGCAATGGCGTGATCCCTGAAGAGTAACAACAGATGTCAAACGTTGAAATCAAATCAAAGACAAACGTACAGTTTCCAGCAATCTTTTTTTGTGTTTCCCTTTAAATACAAAGATTGTCTGGTGACGGGTTGTGATTTTGTCTGTGTCTGTCTGTCTGTCTGTCTGTCTGTCTGTCTGTCTCTCTCTCTCTCTCTCTCTCTCTCTTTCTCTCTCCCCCCCCTCTCTCTCTTTCTCTCTCGTCGCTCTCTCTCTCTCTCTCTCTCTCTCTCTCTCTCTCAAGCAAGTGGTTAGCAGTTTTATATCTTCAGCAAGCTGTTAAAATGTACAAAGCTGAGACAGCGAATTTAGCTGGAGAGACTGTTTCATTCTTTTAAGGGTTGTTCCTCTACTTTTTTCTCGATTATCACTACACTTAGAATTTAAATTTGAACAAAAATATTTCTTGAGCACATACTATCAATAAAACAGTTGAAGAAACTGCAATTTTTAAATGATCAAAATTTTGGGCTTAGTACATTTTAACAGCATACGGTGGAAGCAGGCGCTCGTCAATTTTTGGGCATGTGGGGTTATTGGTATCATCTGAAAACTGGTTTATTTGCCTTGCTGTTAATGAAATAAATATCCATTTATCTAGAAGAGAACTCAAGATACTTGCGATTGAAGGAAGTGAGGTCACTTGGATTCAGTGATGAAATTAGCAAGAAAATGACCGCCAAAGTTTGGTAACTCCTATAGCTAAAGAGTCTTTGAAAACTGAAAAATAACATATTTTGTGCCTTTAATCAATTTTTTTCAGTAAAATTTATATGGAAATGTGTTTCCAAAAAGACATAAAAGAGGCTAAGCCAAGAAATAAAAATTTGATAAAAATCTCCTCTCTGGCGGAAAAATGCCTCTTTCTCGGATTTTGTTGTTTTGATGAGCGCCTGATTTCACTACTCCACACTTTTTTAAAGGAAATTTACCATTGGTAGATCCTCTGGTTTCTGATGGAGAGGGACAGATATTTGGGAAACAGTTTTAAAAAAAGAAAGAGAGGGAGAGGAAAAGGGAGGAAATGAGGGAGAGGAATAAGGAGAGAGAAGGGCCTTGTATGTATGAATTTGTACAGATTTTTAAAATGACAGAGAAGAAGATTGTGAAAACTTGCATGCAATATTCTACAGCAAAGGTATAGAAGTTTGCAGGAAATGTGTGCATATTTATCTACTTTGTGAAATTCTGAAATGTAACGCAATGTTAAAAAAGAACACGGGTATTACTGGATTTTGTTAAGCTTGAAAGCATTGACTAACCGTTCTTGACCATGAAATTGTATTGTTGTTTTTTTTAATTTAAGTATTTACACATCTTCTTTAACACAATTTAAGGGGCAGGTTTTTACCCTGCTTGTAAGGACTGAGAGGGATTCTGTGTTTCAGCAGAAAGACTGAGATACTTGATAAAAATTCTCCCGAAATGGGGAATCAAACTCTGGTTTTCTGCTTGCCACGATGAAGGGCCTTACTGCTGCACCAAACTCATGAGCTTTAACAATGTGTTCAAGAGGTGGACAGTGTTGTCATGTCACTACCTCCAAAGTTCTGTCTGCTCAGTGTCTAGTTTTGAGAAATTTCATCATCATCATCAATGCCTTTCACCCCTGGCAGGGTATAGGCCACATACAAGCTCCTTCCATTTATCTCTGTCCTGAGCCATCCTTCCAAGCTCGTTCCAAGTGAGCTTCATTTCTCTCATGTCCCTTTCCACGCATCTCCTCCATGTTTCCCGTGGCCTACCCCTGCCTCGTGCTCCCTGTGGATTCCACTGCAGTAACTGTCTTGTGATTTTTCCGCTGAGAAATTTAACGTTAAAGATTTTGAGTTTCACATCGTGTCACAGTCAAGCTTTTTCGAATGCAATTCTTTGAATATCTTGATAACAACTCCGAATAATCTTATGATTCTGACAGAACAGATAGAACATCTGGTTTCCGACCTCTTGATCTTAGTGACTCCAAACTGCCGAACATTTCAGATAGAACTTTTTAATTCTGAGGTAGCGATGTATCAAAGATAAGTCTTGTTGGTTCATGAGCAGATCTCTATTTTTGTCACTGTGTTTGAAAGAAGCTTATCATTTATCGTGGATGCTTTTTTTGAGTGTGTTTTACAAAGGTCTCATATTATGCTTTATTTATGGCTTTTGCCTTATATTATTATACAGATTAAAAAGTGGTTGATTTTGACCTTTTTTTGCTGATATTGTACGCAATTCTTTTGTACAACAGTTTTGATTCTTATGTTTCTATCTGTTTGTGATCTATTTTTGTACATTTAGATATTCACATCTATGACTCTATGGCATTGTATTGTATCTATTTGCTCTACACAAATTTGGTGGTTGGTGAGTGCTGTGGAGTGGTTTGCTCCGTCTTCCCTATCACTATCATCCTTATTCCTCCTTCTTTTCTTTTTATGTAACACTGGTAACACTTTCAATCTTGGCCCTTTTATGACCTAATAGTGTTGCAAATGCCGTGAAACTCTTACTCAACTAAAGTAGCTCTATGCATGTATTTTTATCCCTGTGACAGTACATATAATATGCCTTTGACGTACACATGTATTATTTTTGTCCTTATAACATTATGATGTTGACTTTTACAATTGTTATAAATGTCAATGGACAGATTATTTCCTGAACTTTGAGCAGCTTTACAAAATGTTTCTTTTGTATCAACATAATTTAGCAAATGTTTTATAGGTAATGAAAATAAATATTTATAATTTCAGATCATATTGTCTTGCTTTGATGAACAAGTTGTCTGCTTAAACTGAGCACATTGAATAAAAAAATAAGTGGTAAACCAAAAGGAAATAAAATTCCCGCTATTTCTTTCTTCTATTTGAGCTATTTCTCGAAACTGCAAACCTGGCTAAAATGAAGAAAATAGGGCAGTGCCGCAGATTTCGGTTTAAGCGGACTCCACTGCAGTATCTTTGATTGTCTTTTATCGCTCTTTTTTCATGAGTTCAGTACCCTGCTCAGTTATTCAGATTGGGTTATGTTAAAAACAAATAAGGAGAAGTACTCCTTGGAGGGCAAGAGATGTTAATCTAACTTGGATTGGAACCATGAATTTCTTCCTATCTAATATAATATAGTCCACAGGAAGACTGAGATACTTGTGGGCTGTTCTAGAACGGATTGGCTGCCCTCCCAAGTTCCTAAAGATCATCCAGCTCTTCCACACTGGCATGAGAGGGCAAGTTCTTGCAAGTGGCAACATGACTGACGAATTCGAAATTACGAATGGCGTCAAACAAGGCTGTGTCCTGGCACCAGTCCTCTTCAATATCTTCTTCACCGCCATGCTTTCCCACGCCTGCAAGGATCTTGAGAAGGGAATATACCTAAATTATCGACTGGATGGCTCTCTTTTTGACCTATGTCGCCTGCAAGCCAAGACAAAAATCACAACAAAACTCCTTCAGGAGACGCTCTTCGCCGCTGACTGCTCCTTGAATGCTCACTCCGAAGAGGACCTGCAAACAATGCTCACTCGCTTTGCAGAAGCCTCAAAGCTTTTTGGACTTACAATAAGCATCGTGAAAACTGAAGTTGTTCACCAGCCTGCCCCATAAACTAACCCACTGTCTCCAAACATCTTTATATTATCGATGGCAACAGCCTGAAGAACACCAAGAACTTTAAATACCGTGGAAGTATTATCTCTGCAGACGACTCCATCGATCAGGAAATAGATTCGAGAATCAGCAAAGCCAGCCAAGCTCTCGGTAGACTGAAAAACAAGGTACTAAAACAGCACAATGTCCGGCTGTCAACAAAAATCAAAGTGTACAAAGTCGTTGTGCTCTCCTCCCTCCTCTACGGTTCAGGGACCTGGACACTCTACAGGAGGCACATCAACAAATTAGAGCAGTTCCATCAGAGGGCTCTCCGCAGCATACTCGGCATCCGGTGGCAAGACTGCATCACCAACATTGAGGTCCTCAACTGATCAAGCTCCCAAAGCATAGAAAACATGCTCGTCAAAGCCCAACTGAGATGGGTTGGCCATGTCATCCGCATGGAAGACCCCCGAATGCCCAAACAGCTGCTGTACGGCGAATTTGCAAGTGGCAAAAGAAATCTAGGGAGGCCAAAAAAGCGGTTCAAAGACACGATAAAGGAAACCTCCAGTTTGCACAGGTAACCCCCTAAGAATCGAAAGAACTGCCACCGAAAGGAACGCCTGGCGCAGGGCCGTCCGTATTGCCAGCAGAAACAGCGATACAAACTACAGGGAGAAGCGGACTATCAGAAGAGAGAGGAGACTTAAACCAACCGCCACAACCACGACATTCCAGTGTCTCCACCGCAACAGATATTGTTCTTCCAGAATCAGATTACACAGCCTCATGCGCGTCCACAGATGAGATGCAGGATTCATCGTCGTCTTCGGCAATGAAGGACTACCTACAATATAATATAATACGTACTACCAACTATTATGTAAACATTTTTAAAAACTATTAATTTAACTGATTCAGCTCGCAATGTTGTTCAAAATATTACTGAAGCACACTCACACCAATGCCACCCCTGATTAAGAAATTTCTAAATTTTCCGCTCAGTAGGCCTACATCTGAACAGTTTGTTGGCAGTATGCTACCATATTCACTACCACTCCTGTTGGAGACTTACAGACACTTTATCATGTGAATGGTTGGTGGGTGCTGTGATGCAGCTTGCTCCTTCTTGTAAAAATTTCTATTGTCTATCTCTCCTCCTGTTTTATGGGTTATTTGATATTACTCACTTGTAACTCCTCTAATATTCAGCACTTACTACTTGACCTAAAATTTTGTTACAAATGCCGTAAAATACTTTACTGACTAAAACTAAAAACAAGACAGATCATACCGGCAGAAGATGCTACCCGTTTCCGTATCATTGTGATTATGAGGACAGAATCGAAGTTTATTTTTACCAAAAGTCAATAGCATAGTACATAATAGAATACATCGTGTACTCATAGGTCACGGTAATAATATCATCACAATGAAATGTTGGTAGAGACATAGGGACTGAAACACACCACA
>NW_004797505.1:672968-676239 GCF_000002075.1 Aplysia californica
CAAACAGGCTAATTTCTTCGATTTCATTATTTTGACCAGCGCCTGGTTTCGCCACGATGCAAAACATAATATTGCTTATATAATAATAATATATACCCTCTCAGCCCCTTCTGGGCTCATGGTTTGAAGCATTCCGCGTCCACTGCCGCAGACTCATCTCAAAGTCGTCCGAGACAAGGATCTCCTTGAGAGGGAGACTCAGCAAGTTGTCTATCAAAGCTCCTTCATAACGAACTAAGCTCTCGTCCTTTATCCTCTTTTTCGTTTCTTTACAGTTTTTCCAGTTTTGTGTTTTGCAGAAACGGAAGTGATACAGGCGGTAAAGTGAGGATGGTACTCCGAATCTGTGAGAGGAAAGAATTATTCAGATTTTAGAAAGAGGATGAGGTGCAGAAAAGGTGAGGGAGGGGAGAGGGGAGGAGAGACATATTGAGTTATAGGAAGAGAGGACGGAATACTTACAATAATTCATCTTTTCTTGCACTAAAAAAAAAGAACCGTTATTGTGTCACTGTGCTTCCTTTTTCTCAAACAAACAAACAGACAAGTGACGTCACTTACTCGGCTCTGGAGTCCGTTGTGTAGCGGTTAAGCGTTTCGATGTCGCATGCAGGAGACCCGAATTCGATTCCCGAGTTGGGGAAAAAGTTTTACGGAGTATCTCTGTCTTTCTAGTTTCTGCTGGGATGTTATTTCCCTCTCTGCTCCTGTTGGCCCTGACAGACAGTGTCGGAAGCCCGCCTCCTAAATAACCCAGTTAGTATCGATACTTAAAAAACATATTACATTTTAAAAAACGAAAAAAAAAACGACCTGACCAGGTTAACTAAGTGTAAAGTTTTAACGCCTCTTTCAACACTGTTTGGTAATCTAATAGACAGCACCTCAGAATTTAACGTCCGTCTCCAATATGAACAAGCCAAATGGGGTGAAAGCTTGAAAACTCCACAAAACGACCCTAGTCCAAGACAGCTCAGTCGTGGATGCGAACCAGGGTCGTTTGCTTCGTAGTCCAACAATACGCAGTCTGAGTTGACTTACGTGGTGTACGGGTGACGGTTCATGACAAAGTTGTTCTGCACGTAGAAAGTTCTGGAAGGCGTGAACGCCCATCGAGTGTTGAGGTGGGCGCCGTTGTAGTTAAGAAAGTTCGTCCTGATCACGTGACTTGTCAACTGACAAATCAGGAAAGAGAATACACAAAAAAGAATTATTATTTTCGTCTTGGTGGTGATGATGATGATGATGATGATGATGATGATGATGATGATGATGATGATGATTTCTTGTTGCTGCTATAGTGGGGGGGGGGGGGGGGGTTTGTTTGTTTGTTTTATGTTCCCCGAAATAGCCCCACGGACGAAACGCTGAACGTCTTATTTTTCTACCATACATGTACCTAAAATTTAGTCCGAATTTCATCCTAAGTATTCACTTCGTTTTATACTCTTGATGAGGATGATGATGTTGTATTTCAATATTTTAACACTATGAAACAATTCAAAACTGTAACATTATTATTATCACCCAAGCCTCCAAAATATTATAATTTTTCTACTGTTCAACAACAATTTTTTTTGCATTCTACAATAATAATGATGATGCAAAAGGGAGACATAATCAATTATCATCTGTACCTTTTTCTGAAGCTGTTAACATTCTATATTTTAAACAATCTGAATTGTGAACTTGAGCTTGTAAGGCCCCAGACACATTAAGGAAATGTCCACTCGTCACACGAGTCGTAAAACTTCAGTTAATGGTGAGGGGAGATGGGCGTGCGAAAATGTCCCTATTTGCATACTCATAGCAGTGCAACAAGTGGATTATATTATTCTCTTAGAGTGTGCGTGTCCAAACAAAGCTTAACTTAAGCAGTAATGTTCACATGTAGTGTTGTCCGATTTTTGAGGAAACAAAACTCCATCGATCGACACTTCGAAGCATGAAATCACTATTCGAGCTATTCAAATACTGTGTGCAAATGTTTTGGTGGGTTGTTTTTTTTCAACTTATAATACATTACTAATACGCCTGTTTTATAAGTCTTGTTGACTCCACTTATCACCCTGTCCAGTAGTAATCACCAAAAGCAAAACATTACCGCATTTGTCTTAAAGTTTTAGATGACTCTAATTTTACGACTGGTTGAAATGAGACAAAAATACACCTTAAAAACCGTACGGCATTGGAATGCCTTTGTCACGCTTCGTACAGCTGTGAATAGCGGGGAAATCTTGAATGCTGAATAGTACATTCGGATGAGCACAGTTCAACTCACATGTAAAGGTGAAGCTCTCGTCTGGCCCCAGTCTAACATCACCACATAGGAGTTGAAGAAAAAACTGCCAGCATCCGGGTACCTTTTGGAGGCGCTCTGTGGAGGGAAAGACGGTGTCAGGATTGGAAACACCATCGGGCAGTACGAAGACTTCATAACTTCAGTGAAAAGTCTCTAACCAGACTTGCCAACTCTTCCAAATTTCCCGGGATAGTCCAGAGTTTGGCAATAGGACATTTTGAAGGGATAACTAAGCCCACTGCAAAAATTCATGAAGTCTCACTTGATGTAATTGTGTTCGTTGTAGCCTAGTCTGATGTTATAACGTTGGGTATCCCTGATCAAGGTTTGAAAATGTTGGCACGCTTGAGCAAACTGAAGTGGTGGACAGGCACGTCACATATCTTTGAGTTTGAGTAAAGAGAAGCACATCAACGCAGTCATTTAGTACTAAAAAAAGGTAAGACAAACAGCTAGAAAAAACAGTGGGAAAGTAGAAAAGTAGGAACTACCAGTGGCACCCTCCAACCGCACGTGACACAATCTGAACTAACCCAGATTTTCATACAGGAATAGCACCAGGAGGGAGATGAAAAGACAGACAAAGGAAATGATGGGAAGACAACATCAAAGAGTGAGATGGTTGTGACTGGATTGTCATACTGCGGAAAACTGAAAGCCGAGAGTAGTGGAAGAAGCTGCAATGATGCCTTAACAGCCAGAAAACCTATGGGCTTGGTGAAGGAGAAGGTGTGAAACAGGGGGAGTTTGCGTTTAAGTAAAGATGGACACATCAAGACAAGAAAATCCAACTATGTATGGGGAGGGGGGTGATGGGCAGACAGAAATGACAGAGGAAAAGAAGAGAAGTAGGACATTCAAAGGGCACGCTACAACCACTGATTGGGGGTGGGAGGTGGGCTTGGATGGAAGGGAGGGAGAGAGTAAGAAAGAAATAGGGGGAGAGAGTGAGAAAGGGGGCAAGAGGGC
>NW_004797505.1:676765-679623 GCF_000002075.1 Aplysia californica
CAAATATAATAATATATATATTATATACATTATATATATTGTACAAACACCTATCCTTTTCATAAACATATATATATTCTAACTGCTTACGCTGCTCTTAAATCTCAAAGTGAACGGAAATCTAACACGACATCACCTTCAGTATAGAAAGATAAGTAGAATTATGCTCATCGCCCTTCTCTTCAGGCACGATAATCTCGTCTAAATCCATGATGATGACGTAATCAAATCCTGCCATCCTGTGTTTGCAGTCGTTGGCTGCCATCACCTCGTCCACCCAAGCCTGCTCTTCGTAGCGGGGTCGTACAAAGCCTCGTTCTGGCCCGCCTGTTGGAAAAAACAGGATGGCGACATTGTTTCTACTGTTAATGCCTATAGTGTCAGACACTGCCATGCACCGTTTTGAAAAGTGACGTCACTATGACGGAGTCTTGCACTGAACAGTCAGTTTGTGTCAGTTTGTGTCAGTAGTGGAGTCCGCTTTGACCGAAATCTGCGGGGATAACCGGACTTTCTCCGGTTAAGCCGGGTTTTGGGTTTAGAGGTTGATCAAATAAAATTTTATTTTCTATTAATTTACCGCTGTTTTAAAAAAAAGTATTATTACTTTATCAACAATGATCGGATAAAGCGGATCCCATTGTATTTTAATTTTAATGAGACCCGATGAGCTCTATCTTATACTTAGATTCTGTACGATTTCCCACTTTTGAGGTATTTTGTTACAGTTTTCGGGTTTTTTGTGTCTGGTTTTTTGTTTCTTTTTTTGTTGTTGTTGTTTTTTTGTTTTGTTTTTTTAGTAAGAGTTTTACGGCACTTGCAACATAAACGGATCATAAAAGTGCCGAAGATTAGAGATGGTACAAGGGAGTTACATGCAAATAAAGAAGGAGGAGGGATAATGGCCGTATGTTATGTTTGAAACGAAAGAAGAAACGAACCACAAAAAGAACACCCACCAACCACCAACTTTGTCGCGGCTAAAATCACAATCAAGGCTGTGAAAAAGTCTTCGCATTTAGCCCGTAATCTTTTCGGTTCATTCTTGTACTCCTTAGAATTCTTTTCATTTTGTACTAAGGCCCATTTCTGCTTTCAGAACGAATTTCATGAAAACTAAGAAAAATTTAGTTTGTACAAGATGACACACCTGCTAACGATTTGTCAAAAGCCTAACTTAACTCATGATTTCTCTGACGCCTAGCCAATACTACGAATTTGTTTTCCAGGATCACTTCAATTATTGGTCGTTTTATTTTCTAAAAATGTCACATTTTATTTACATTCTTGGGGTTTATATTAATATAATATTCGTTATTTCTTTACTTCAAGCGCTTTTTATTAAACGTTCTAATTTCTAAACAATTATTAAGAGGCAAAACAATTACATACAGCCTAGCATGCACATAGCTAACATGAACATATTATATCAAAACATGTATACATTTATGGCAAATAGATTTTTAAGTCTCGAATTTATTATCATACATTTTTTCTGTCCCTGTAGGATTATGCGATGCGGTCGCGTTTTTTCGCGTAACTCTACAACATTTGCATAATTTTAGATTCCCCGCGTTTTTTCGCGTTTTTTTCACGGTTTTTTTTTTCCATTTTTCACAAAACAATTAAGTAACGCCTTGCCATGTGACTTAAGGGAAGTAATCAACGTAATTAGTCCCATTAACGTGAAAATTTGGTTATTTCCCTTGTTAGAAGATCTTGATTAATGGTTATTTACATATTACATAATATTGTATGGGTTAGGGCTTTTGTTCCTTGAGCATGTTCTATTTTTCAGTCCATCAAAAGTTGTTCTCATGCCTGCTGATGTTTTATGTTTGACAGGTGTCCTTGGTTTTAGTGATGTGCCAGCATCAGAGGTCCAGATATCCTTTTTGGTTTTTTTTCATTTTTCTTTCCTCTATAGATCTACAGCTGAAAGTTACAGAGATTATATTTTTTGGTTGTTTTTTCCTGACTGATGTGTAATATTTTCTTTCCAAATACTCAACAAATTACTGATACTGATATGTTCTGTTTTCAATTTTTTTTCAGTACATAAAACATGAAAATTCTTGTTGAAAAAGTGCAAACATGTCGCGAATAGTGTTACGGTAACTTGCATAATTTTTGCATAATTTTGCATTTTTCTTGCATAATTTGGCCATCTAAGTTTGCATAATTCTACGGGGGCAGTTTTTTGTACCCAATAATATGTATCTAAAACACGTACTATACGAAATTCGAGTAAAACGAACATATTTTAGCGTCTAGCCCATTTCGTTATGTGTGTGCTGGGCTATACAAAACAATTACAAAATATGAACAAATCCGGTTACCTTCACTTGGAGCCGGATGGATGGTATAAGTTTCCAGGAATCCGATCCTCTCATAGTAATCGAACACTCGCTTGGCCTCGGGGCTGAGCTCAGAGTTGTAGGAAAACACTTTAGTGACTCCCATAATCCTGCTGTATTCGAACCATTCCAGAAGTTTCTGCGGGTCCAGAGACCCGTACGAGATTTTGGGACACAAACCCACCGAGTTAGGTATTCGTTCCGGAAACACAATTCTCATGACGTCCCGGGGCCTATCCACACATGAATATTCCGCGAAAGTGACGTAGGTAAAGTTTGCGTGCCCTACAGCCTCCATCTGGTTTTTGGATAAGGAACATGAAAATTCTGCGTTCTGCATGTCCACTTTCCATTGTGAGTAGATGTGGTAGGAGTATGCCTTTGTCTCCACCACGTCGCCATCTTGAAGCGACGTCAAAAGACAACACCGGAAGTTGGTGCTGGTGTCGAGGCGAAGCCAGCCGTTGAGGAAAAGGTTGAAGCCATATTTGGCGGGGAAAT
>NW_004797505.1:679761-683381 GCF_000002075.1 Aplysia californica
CCTTTTCATAAACATATATATATTCTAACTGCTTACGCTGCTCTTAAATCTCAAAGTGAACGGAAATCTAACACGACATCACCTTCAGTATAGAAAGATAAGTAGAATTATGCTCATCGCCCTTCTCTTCAGGCACGATAATCTCGTCTAAATCCATGATGATGACGTAATCAAATCCTGCCATCCTGTGTTTGCAGTCGTTGGCTGCCATCACCTCGTCCACCCAAGCCTGCTCCTCGTAGCGGGGTCGTACAAAACCTCGCTCTGGCCCGCCTGTTGGAAAAAAACAAGATGGCGACATTGTTTCGACTGCTTGGGTGTCAGACACCGCCAAGCATCGTTTTGAAAAGTGACGTCACTATGACGGCAGTATGACGGAATCTTGCACTGAACAGTCAGTTTGTGTCAGTAGAGGAATCCGCTTTAACCGAAATCTGCGGGGATAACCGGACTTTCTCCGGTTAAGCCGGGTTTGGGGTTTAGAGGTTGATCAAATAAAAGTTTTAAAAATCAGGAATTTTCTTTTCTTTTAGTTTACCGCAGTTTAAAAAAAAGTATTATTACTTTATCAACAATGATCGGATAAAGTGGATTCCATTGTATTTTAATTTTATTGACACCCCATGAGCTCTGTCTTATAGGCCCTACTTAGATTTTGTACCATTTCCTTCTTTTGAGGAATTTTGCCACAGTTTTCGGGTTTTTAGTGTCAGGTTTTTATTTATTTATATTTTTTTTGGCTTTTTAAATATATATATATTTTTTTTTTTTTTTTTTTTTTTGGGGGGGGGGGGGTTTTAGTAATAATTTTACGGCACTTGCAACATAAACGGATCATAAAAGTGCCGAAGATTAGAGATGGTACAAGGGAGTTAATTACAATCAAATAAAAGAAGGAGGAGATATAATGGCGTATATTATGTTTGAAACGAAAGAAGAAACAAACTACAAAAAGAACGCTCACCAACCACCAACTTTGTCGCGGCTATCATCACTATCAAGGCTGTGAAAACGTCTTCCCATTTAGCCCGTAATCTATACGGTTCATGCTTGTTCTCTTTAGATTTCTTTTCGTTTTGTACTAAGCCCCGTTTCCATTTTCAGAACGATTTTCATAAAAACTAAGAAAAATTTTGTTGATACAAGATGACACACCTACTAACGATTTGTCAAAAGCCCAACTTAACTCATGATTTCTCTGACGCCTAGCCAATACTACGAATTTGTTTTCCAGGATCACTTCAATTATTGGTCGTTTTATTTTCTAAAAATGTCACATTTTATTTACATTCTTGGGGTTTATATTAATATAGTATTCGTTATTTCTTTACTTAAAGCGCTTTTTATTAAACGTTCTAATTTCTAAACAATTATTAAGAGGCAAAACAATTACATACAGCCTAGCATGCACATAGCTAACATGAACATATTATATCAAAACATGTATACATTTATGGCAAATAGATTTTTAAGTCCCGAATTTATTATCATACATTTTTTTGTCCCTGTAGGATTATGCGCGTTTTTTCGCACAATTCTGGCGACATTTGCACAATTTTAGATTCCCCGGTTTTTTTTAAAGCGTTTATTCACCTTTTTTTTCACAAAACAATTAATTAACGCCTCGCCATGTGATTAAAGGGAAGTAATCAACGTAATTAGTCTCATCTAAGTGAAAAGTTGGTTATTTCCCATGTTAGAAGATCTTGATTAATGGTTATTTACATGTATGTGTTAGGGCTTTTGTACCTTAAGATTGTTCTATTTTTTAGTCCATCAAAAGTTGTTATCATGTCTGCTGATGTTTCATGTTTGACAGGTGTCCCTGATTTTAGTGATGTGCCAGCATCAGAGATCCAGATGTCCTTTTTGGTTTTTTTCATTTTTCTTTCCTCTATAGATCTACAGCTGAAAGTTACAGAGATTATATTTTTGGGTTGTTTTTTCCTGACTGATGTGTAATATTTTCTTTCCAAATACTCAACAAATTACTGATACTGATATGTTCTGTTTTCATTTTTTTTCTGTATATAAAACATGAAAAATCTTGTTGAAAAAGTGCAAAACATGTCGCGAATGGTGTTACGGTAACTTGCATAATTTTTGCATAATTTTGCATTTTTCTTGCATAATTTGGACATCTAAGTTTGTATAATTCTACGGGGGCAGTTTTTTGTACCCAATAATATGTATCTAAAACGTGTACTATACGAAATTCGTGTAAAACGAACATATTTTAGCATCTTGCCCATTTCGTTATGTGTGTGTTGGGCTGTACAAAACAATTACAAAATATGAACAAATCCGGTTACCTTCACTTGGAGCCGGATGGATGGTATAAGTTTCCAGGAATCCGATCCTCTCATAGTAATCGAACACTCGCTTGGCCTCGGGGCTGAGCTCAGAGTTGTAGGAAAACACTTTAGTGACTCCCATAATCCTGCTGTATTCGAACCATTCCAGAAGTTTCTGCGGGTCCAGAGACCCGTACGAGATTTTGGGACACAAACCCACCGAGTTAGGTATTCGTTCCGGAAACACAATTCTCATGACGTCCCGGGGCCTATCCACACATGAATATTCCGCGAAAGTGACGTAGGTAAAGTTTGCGTGCCCTACAGCCTCCATCTGGTTTTTGGATAAGGAACATGAAAATTCTGCGTTCTGCATGTCCACTTTCCATTGTGAGTAGATGTGGTAGGAGTATGCCTTTGTCTCCACCACGTCGCCATCTTGAAGCGACGTCAAAAGACAACACCGGAAGTTGGTGCTGGTGTCGAGGCGAAGCCAGCCGTTGAGGAAAAGGTTGAAGCCATATTTGGCGGGGAAATCCTTTTCGTGCACAGCTGTGCCGATGTGGAGCTGCATGTCCCCCACTTGGATGTTTGTCCCCGGGGTCACTACTCGGTGTCTTGACTCCGGGCCGTTTGTCTGAAACACCAAATAATATAACAATAATAATAATAATAATAATAATAATAATAATAATAATAATAATAATAATAATAATAATAAAAATAAAAATAAATTAATAATAATAATAATAATAATAATAATAATAATAATAATAATGATGATGATAATGATAATAATAATTATTATTATTATAAACTAATAAACATGTGCTTCTTTTAGTAAGAGTTTTATATATGAGCGAGCAAATAATAATAACGTAATAATAATAATATTGTTTATATCATTATTAATTATAATTTAATAGTGTTTAAAGTTTAGAATTTTTTTAAAGACCATTGTAAATGCGAGCGTTTCACAACCCCATGACAGTAGGTTGTTGGCGGGTGCTTTGTTGCGGTTTGTTCCATACTATTTTATCGGCCTTATCTCTTCTTCTTGTCTGTGAACTTTTTTCTTCAGTAAGACTACTAATCTTCGGCACTTATAATAACAATCCGACCTATTTGTTTTTCAAACGCCGTAAAATATGTCTGAAACTAACCTAATGACCAGCGTCTGTGGTTTAGCGGTCAGGCGATTCGCTGTGTACGCAGAAGACCAATGTTTGACTTCCGTTTCCGAAGAATTTTTGTACTGAGTAACGGGGTCTTTCTGCTGGATAATTAACAACGATAGGGTAGGGAGCCTGGGCGAGGGTGGGAGAA
>NW_004797505.1:683481-684961 GCF_000002075.1 Aplysia californica
ATAATGATAATAATAATAATTATTATTATTATAAACTAATAAACATGTGCTTCTTTTAGTAAGAGTTTTATGGCACTCGCAACTGCATAAGGTCATATATGAGCGAGCAAATAATAATAACGTAATAATAATAATATTGTTTATATCATTATTAATTATAATTTAATAGTGTTTAAAGTTTAGAATTTTTTAAAAGACCATTGTAAATGCGAGCGTTTCACAACCCCATGACAGTAGGTTGTTGGCGGGTGCTTTGTTGCGGTTTGTTCCATACTATTTTATCGGCCTTATCTCTTCTTCTTGTCTTTGAACTTTTTTCTTCAGTAAGACTACTAATCTTCGGCACTTATAATAACAATCCGACCTATTTGTTTTTCAAACGCCGTAAAATATGTCTGAAACTAACCTAATGACCAGCGTCTGTGGTTTAGCGGTCAGGCGATTCGCTGTGCACGCAGAAGACCTAGGTTTGACTTCCGTTTCCGAAGAATTTTTGTACTGAGTAACTGGGTCTTTCTGCTGGATAATTAAGAACGATAGGGTAGGGAGCCTGGGCGAGGGTGGGAGAAGTGCCACGAAGTTTTTCGTCTTTGAAATGACACAGAGAGTCATATGATATACAAATAAAAAGAAAGGAAAAACACTAATTTTCAATATCAGGCGATACAAATTTTTCTTTTTTCCTCACTTTTCCTGCTGGCAGTGACCTTTAGGTTTAATCAGTCCTGATGTATCACCTATATTATTATTTGTTCCTCTTTTACTCATCTCGTCTTGTAACCGCCAAGATATGGCCATATTAACAGCACCGTTAATCATTAAAACAACAACAACAACAACAACAACAACAACAACAACAACAACAACAACAACAACAACAGTACCAGTAATTAACAACACCTACGTCAGAAAAAAATCCAGCGCAAATTTGCAACAGTAAGAAAAAGAAACACACACACACACACACAAACACACACACACACATACACACACACACACACAACACACACACACACACACACACACACACACACTAAACAAGAAAGATAAAAACAGGAACAGAAGAGAAAAGAAAAGAAATCATGACAATGCTGATTCAGCAAAAGACTTTTATATTTATCTTTTCGCTGACAGGATGACAAGCCATGGGAAAGAAGGTTCTTTCTACTCAGCTTTTTATTTGTTTATGTGTAACGCAGATAGAACTTTGTGACTCTGAGCCTGCGAGTGTCTTACCGACAGGCCAGGAGAACGTGTGGTCAGTAGTCGGTTGGCGGCCGGCGTGAACGGGTTGACTGACCAGATGAACAGATGGACCCTGAGGAAGAAAAAAGTACAGGAATGTGGAGAAAATGCTAGGGGGATTATCACAATGGGGCTTACTGTTTCTTTGAGGGGGTTTTGGGGGTTTTTTTTTGGTTTGTCGCTGTTTTTTGTGTGTTTGTTTTTTTTGGTTGTTGCTGTGTTTGTTTTGTTGTTG
>NW_004797505.1:685486-687030 GCF_000002075.1 Aplysia californica
TATACAGACACCGAGGCTTATAGAAAAAAAAGTGGACTCGAAAATCGGAAAGGGTGAAAGATAAAATATCTTATAAATGTAATACAAAAAGAGGAAAAAAATATTAGTACTGTCTGCAATCTTTTCAATGCTTATTATAAATTGTCCAGCCAATAGAATTTGAATTTTGTTAGTAATGATAATATAATAAGTTCGTCCATCTATGCCAGACGTTGATCAATACACCTGTAGAGGAGAATATTTCTAAAGCGATATAGAAGAAATAAGGATTAGGATTAAGAAAGCTTGTTACTTCTGCTATAGCCAATGGAACCAATCGGCAAAAAAGAATTACCACATTTTGAACATTTAAAATTTCCATATCCACACCTTGGTTTCAGCATTTCTAAAGCCTGTGAAGCTTCATAAGATTACCAGCATTTCATTTAGATTTTTAAAAATGATCTTTAAAAAGAAATCATCTTTGGCTGACTAACTACTTCCATCTATTTCTTTTTCCACACCCCGATTTTAAGGTCGGTAACATTGTTGGGGGGGGGGGGTCTCTCAAAGACGCCATATACAAATTTCGGACATTAAATAAAGATCCTTTGCTTGTTAAAAACCGTAGAACATTCGTGTTAACATATTGACCATGTCTCACCTTTACAGCATATCGAGGAAGTCAAGATCTAAATAGAGAGAGAGAGAGTACTTGGGTAATCTACTGCCTCTTGGTCTACTGAATAGGTGAAATTGTATCAGGCATACTGCTTTAAGTCAAAATGAAAAAGTCATACTGATTTTGACTCGTTGTTACCTCATAATTACTGAGATCTATCCAACAATTTTGGCCGTTTTGAGTTACTAAGACCACGAGGTCAGAAACCAAAATTTAAAGTCCTATCTGCTACATCAAAAATCGTAAGATTATTCGTAGACGTTAGCAAGAACTGGACTCGAAAAAGCTTGACATGTAGAGAAATATTTGACGTCAAATTTCTCAAAACTAGGTACTGAGCAGATGTAACTTTGTAATTCTATGATAGCGTCGTACAACATGAAGTCGAGAGAGGAGAGAGAAAGTGACCTGCTGACCTTTCGTGGGTGACGAGGAAGAGGGATATGGTGAGCAGGCCACACAAAGAGAACACCTTCGCTGATGAAGGTCTTGGGAACATACTTTGGCCTTGCTCTGTGGGAGCACACTGTCATCGGTGGTATTCTGTTGAAGAATGTAATGTAAGTGTAGAAGTTTTACGTCCCCCATTGACACTATTTGATCCCACTTGTATGGGTGGAGGTGTAAAAAACACTTGCATTTTAAAACATATCAAACTAAAGCCCCAACACTTTTCACCTGAATATCTAGTCTTATTGATCTTGTGTTTCTCTAAAGAGTACGTAGTCCCCGAATTAAGTCCAATATGGACGAAATTTTCTTCTACAGAAAGTGAGTTAGAGAGAAAGAGAGAGAGAGAGAGAGAGAGAGAGAGGGGAGGGGAGAAAGAGAGAGAGGGGATGGGAGAGGGAGAGAGAGGAGGGGCGAAGGAGAGAGAGAGAGA
>NW_004797505.1:687177-689078 GCF_000002075.1 Aplysia californica
AGAGAGAGAGAGAGAGAGAGAGAGAGAGAGATAAGGGAGTGGTATAAGGAGTTAAAGAGAGGTGATTTAAAGGGGAGAAAAACTGCACATTAATAGTAAAACTGACATATGTCTTTATTTATCTTTTCATCTACACACATCACGTAAAATTTCAAAATTGTGCTAGAACGTAGAAAGGTCTACTGTAGGCATTGCCAAGCACGTTCAAGTTGCTGGCCGGTTGAAGTGATTCTGTGTCTCTTGCTGGCCAAAGCAGGAGAAAAGTGGGTGAAATCTGTTGAAATACACAAGCTCTCAAAAGTAAGACTAAAACTGACGTTATAGCATATTATATTTCTTCACTCACGGGCATTTCATAAGATAGAGTATTAGATCGTTTGCTACCAGCTGGGTCGGAATCATTTAATTTTGATTTTTCAGACGGACAGATCAATTGTGTTTATAAATTATTAACTTACAGCGGGTCACGTTCATTATTAATTACAGTGTCGAGTCGTGGGCCGGACTGAAATTGTTCGTGGGCTGGCTTTGGCCCGAGGGTCATATAGTTTTCTCATACTTGGTCTACATCGCATATTCAACGCCATAGCTATAATGTTAATAATGTCCTAATCTGAGCAGAACGTTTTACTTGACAACCTGTGGGACAAAGGTAAAGGGGGTGTACTTTTTATATCTACACCGTCGCCTTCTGTCAGGCATGTTAAGCAACGGAGTTTACATCTAGGTGTGACAGTAGGACAGGAGCAAGTTTTTTCTGATCCCTCCGTATATTATTCCTGTCCAGGCTGTCACTACTTGCATATCCTCGCTATCCAACTAAATAACCATGTATGAGCATGGACACTGGTTTTGCGAGAAAAAAGGGAAACAGCATAATATATTCTCTGCGAGTTATGAAAATATTATACCAAGCCTATAGAGCAAACTTTTATAGAAGAGAGGATATTAAAAACAACTTTTATTCATTAAACAATGGTGCAATGTTTATGGGCTTTTTCTGGTTTTGTTTTAAAGATTTAGAATTTACATTTTGACAAAATATTTGTTGAGCTCATGCAACCGATACCGAGGTTTAAGAAACTGCAGTAAAACACATTGATATTTTGGACTTAATGCACAGCTGGATAACGACAGCTTTAAAAAAAAAAAAACTATTATCTGTATCAAGTGTGATTAGGCCACTTGGCCATTTTGCCCCGAAAATACCTTTGGGTTTGACTAGAACAGGCTGGAGCAATCTATGGTTCTTGGGCGATATTCGGCCCTCAAGCAGTTTCAGTCCAGCACGCGAGAGGACCCAGTAATTAATCATACATGTGACCCATGGTGAGTTGAAAATTAATGTTAACAAAACAAAAACACAACTGCCCAGCATGAAAATTGAAATCATTAGTTTCAGGCCCAGGTGGGGGCAATAGATCTAAAAATAGCACACCTCATTTTTTAAAAAGCTTTTGAGTGACATATTATGTTGTAGTGTCAGTGTAAGTTTCACTTTTGAGAGGGCGCGCTCATACGACCTTATGCAATTGCGAGCGCCGTAAAACCCCATACTAAACTAACACTTTTGAGAGCTTGTGTAGATTTCACCCGATGCTTCTCCTGCTTCGGCCCCCCGAGATGTTCGGGGTAGCTTTACCTGACCCGTGTCGTGGACACGCCTGTCTGTGCCTGTTGTAAAATGTTGTATTATTATTGTAGGTTACAGGGTGGTTGTACTTGAATTTGAGACCAAAAAAAGTGTTCCGCCTATTCTGGCAATTACACGGTTAGAGATGCACACCGACCTCGACGGTCAGAGAACGTTAGTATAAGAACGTATAGACACCGACGGTATGCTTGTCATATGTCATCGTGAGAGTTATTTATCTTTATTGTTTTTTTAGATGAAAAGGTAT
>NW_004797505.1:689376-690664 GCF_000002075.1 Aplysia californica
GAGAGAGAGAGAGAGAGAGAGATAGACAGACAGACGGACAGATGGACGGACGGACGGACGGACAGACAGACAAGGCGATTCGGTGGTTGGCAGGGGCTCTGGTGTGGTTTGCTTCTTCGACCCTATCAAACAACTATAGCCCTTACCTTTCCTCCTTTTGTTTGTGTTTGTCATTCTTTTGTACCCCCTCTAATCTTCGGCACTTGTGTTGCAAGCGCCGTAAGACGCTTACTAAAACAAAAAGACAACGGGGGCTGTTTCAGTTTCAGCCGATGTGAGATTAAACGACTGCTGCAATGGTTGGTCCAAACAACCAGAACACTCATGCAAAACAAAGACAAGCACTCTGGAATGCATTATTTGTATAACAGTATAAGAGAGAAGGAGAGAGAGAGAGAGAGAGAGAGAGAGAGAGAGAGAGAGAGAGAGAGAGAGAGAGTTGTTTTCAGCTTAAATTGGAAAGGCTTTTTTTTTCAGGACAGATCACAAGCAATCTTACTGTAAAATATTTACAACAACAAAAATTACCAAAAAACAAAAGAAGACATTAAAAAAGCACAAAAAACAACAACAAACAAACCACAAAAAAAAAACAAATTAAAAAAACCCAATCACCTAAACAAAGCAAAGACAAAACTGAAAACATAATCAAACGCAAAGATCGGATACATACCAGTGAAAAATTCGTTTAATGGAAACTGTTTCCACTGTCCATAATGTAAGTATGATGAAAATATACGGAACATCCAATTGCTAATTGTTTCCCACAATATCAGAATGAAACATATTTCATTAACTTTGCAACCTGAAACAACATTAGATCTATGTCAAAACTTGTTTTGATTTTATTTTTTAAAAACAAAAAGTGGAAAAATCAAAATACTCTTACTTCGACTTCACGTACAATCACTGTCCCAAAAAGTGTTGTGCGATGAAAAATATTTACGGAACATCCACACGTGAGTTTTCAGAACGGAAAAAAGACTTCAAATTATATATCACCACATAAGACAATACGTTTTTAATAAAACGAAAGGCTGAAAAAAAAATCCATGAAATACTCCGACTTTATCCGGCAGATCCAGAGTCCAGAAGAATCTGCACTGAGCCAGTGACCCTTTCCCCCTTCCGGCCATAATAAACTAACACTTTTCATCCTCTTGCTCCTGTCCAACTCACATGAGGACACCTACAGCCCCAGGTTAATTATTCCTGCTATTTATAGCTCTCTGACAAGCGACAAGATGTATTGTGCTGTGGTTTGGGACATCAAGGGGGGGGGGGGAAA
>NW_004797505.1:690861-693998 GCF_000002075.1 Aplysia californica
AACACACACACACACACACACACACACACACGAATCTAAACAGGTGTGTTTTTACGCATGTATCGACATAATTTACATAATTTACATAATTTAGGAGGCGGGCTTTCCACCCTGACTGTCAGGGCTGACATGGGATGAGAGGGATACAACATCCCAACAGAAAGACCGCGATATTCTATAAGGAAAATTCTCCCCACTCAGGAATTGAACATGGGTCTCCTGTGTGCGACAGTAAAGCGCCTAACTGCTACACTACATGAAATGCGTTGTGAGACTTTTTGAGACTCATGTGGAGATGTCTAGACGCTCTTGGAAGGAAATCTATAAGCTTGTACTCTGAAGTGAGGGACAGGGAGGTGTTCAGTGTTTAGTATAGATCTACTAGAGCTCGTGGGGAGCTGGGTGGGGGCTCAGATTGTTCGTGTAAATGGGGGTGCACTGGCCTTGCCGTTCAAAGCAAGACCCCCCCCCCCCCCCTAGTACTATAACCTCTTTGTACTTTGCACACACCACAAGCGCTCAAATGTTAAAGAGGGGCAAAACATCAGCCTCGCTTCAGTTGAGTGCGTGCGCTAACTTTTCCTCCTTGCAGTTCATATTATGGTTCCAAACAAAGTCAAATAATGCGCTTCGTGGGGAACCAGTATAATGTCAAAGTGCATAGTCTAATATATTATATTATACTACCAGTATGTGAAAATCCCTTGTAGCGCGACAATAGAAATATATTAAAATGAACACTGTGGCGTCATCCCAAAGTCTTTTTGAGTACGTGTCATGTTCAAACGCACCTGGAAGCAGACATTTACTCAAGTTTTGTCGTTGTTGTTTGTTTGTTTCTGCTAGTGTCGAGTCTGTATTGGATGGGTACCGAGTAATGTATTGTTTGGTTAGAGACATCTTTCTTTCGTCAAGTCAGTGTCGAGGCTTTTTTTCGGGGAAGGTGGGGGGGGGGGGCATTAATTTTTTTTTCTTCTTTTTTTTTAAAGATATCATAATAAAAATAATCGTAGGAAACTGTCCAGGTACCTGTTACCTTACGCCACAATAAATAAGAAATGTTTGTTTTGTCTTTAATGAACAATATGAATAATATTTATTATTCAGTCGATACCATCATCATCAATACTACCAATAAAATCCAGCACAAATATCAGTGCCCCACGCACGCAGGTAGACGTCGCTACAGCGATCATCAAATGTAAAACTGTCGTAAGTCATTATGTCACACAAAGACACAGTTACGGCAGTCTTGCTACACAGGCGGCAGTGACTCGGTGTACGTCTGCTTGTAACTGAGCTTCCTTCCAGGCTTCAGCTCGGCCGCTCCTGTCGCTTCCCCGTACATCAAACACGCAGACGGCGACACCGGGGACATCACTTTCTACATCTATGCTTTCTACAGACTGGAAAAACTCGCATCAGTCATCCTGGGGAGGAAGTGGATGACATGTCGTAGGACTGCTTGATAGAACGCGCTACAGTTCAGGTTGTCCAAGATGGCCATGCACCCGTTGTCGAACAGGTGGAAGTTCTACCTTGTTACTACAATATGTGTATATCATTACCATGTGAAAACTTAAAAGAATTTTTTTTTAAAGTCAGGCGCAGGGGATGGGGGTGGGTGGGAGGGGGGTCGAGCAACCGTCGGTACAAATGATTGTCTTTTACGTGCTGCTGTTAGAGCATGTTCATTTGTATTTCAATTTGTTACAAAACTTAGAAAAATGAACGAAAAAACGTATTCTTCGAAAACAAAAGCACAATAACAAAAACAAACGAAATTGTGTTATACTAAGAGTAAATTAAATATAGGAGGGAATATTACCTTTTGAAAGGTTGTGGGTATATTCTCACGACAATTCCTACCATAAGATTATGTTTTGAAATGGAAAACAGCGATACTCCGTGCACATGTTTTTTTCTTTTGAAATATCTCAAGATGTCTGTCAATCGACGGTAAAAGTCAACGTTATCCCTTTATCCCGAATTTACTTGACCTAGTACCTACACCTTTCCACTGTCTCCACCTTTAGAGTGGCCATTTAAGGTATCCTGATGCTGTGCACAAAAGACATTTGTATTTTATTTTAGGAATGGTGTTCCTCCCCCCCCCCCTTGCCCCTTTCCCCTCAACCGAATCTACTTTTAGCCCTTGTAATGTCTGTCAAGTATTGTAAAAAGTTGAAAGATCTGTCGTTGGGGGTGAAGAAACAATGATTATTACATTATCCAAACAAAAAGAGCTGAAAGTGAGGAGTTGTATTGGTTTCACGCCTCTTGAAACTACAAGTATGTAAATTTATTAAAGACACATGACCTCTGAACTTCACGTCCATATCCAATAGGCCCAATAAGCCAACTGGGAAAATGTGTGTAAAAAGTGCCTTTCTTAAGGACACAACGTCGGAACGAGTTGAGGCTCAAACCCCCGAACCTTCAATCCCACGATTGCGAGCCGGGTTGCCAAACTACTATACCTCAGACGTCACGACGTTCGGCAACTTATCTTTTCTAGAATTTTCCATAGGTGTTCTGCATGGCTATGATCCTCTGCATTCACTGAGAGCCGAACATCAACGGACAGAGTGCATGGATGTTGCTTCCTGAAACAATGAACAATGAATTATGAAGACGCCACGACGACAGAATTGGTTGGGGTTTGTTTTAATCGCAGTAATAATAGCAGTTGTCAGGTTTCCTTGAGCGTTAAGAGAGTCGTGATCCCCGTTAAATGTCTCTTTGTTCCCCACTCCTACCGCAACCCCCATCTCTCTCTCTCTCTCTCTCTCTCTCTCTCTCTCTCTCTCTCTCTCTCTGTCTCTCTCTCTGTCTCTCTCTTTATCTCTCTCTGCCAATCTGTCTGTCTGTCTGTCTCTCTGCCAATCTATCTGTCTGTCTGTCTGTCTGTCTGTCTGTCTGTCTGTCTGTCAGTCAGTCAGTATGTCTGTCTCTCTCTCTATCTCTCTCTCTTTCTATCTCTCTCTCTCAATCAATCAGTCAGTCAGTCTCTCTTTTTTTTTTCTCTCCCTCTCCCCTGTCGTCACTTGCTTTCCCTTCCTCCCTGAATCCCTTGAATCGCTTTCATCTTACTTTTCCCTCCCCTTCTCTTCACATCTCCAGATGCCCCCCCATTT
>NW_004797505.1:695834-697163 GCF_000002075.1 Aplysia californica
TGAAATTTTCAATATTATCATTGTATGGTTATAGTTATCACCGTTTAAGATACACACACACACAAACACAAACACACACACATGCACGCACAAATTCTCACGCAACTAAATTACCGAAAAGGGAACGCATGTTCGCCTCACTAATAAAATTTAATCATATTGGGTAGGCCCCGCACACAGGAATCGAACTATAGGGTCTTCTGAGTGTGACATTGGAGCGCCTAACCGCCCTATCACCGGTTAAAACCTGTAGATTAAAGGTGGCAAAAATGGGTGCTGCCTGTAAAAGATTATCAGACGATGATCTAAACTCGTAAATGTTGGTGATCCTGCAATAGGAAAAAAATAATTGTCCCAGTGCGTGAATAGAAGACTACACAAAATGTGTTGTGTCCAATGCATTTCTATGAGGTAGACATTTTGCTGAGCGCTCCAGGAAAATACTTTAATTTTAATTCATTGAGGACGCCCATTCTGGTCTGAAGACAACGCTTGA
Organism: Aplysia californica; assembly: GCF_000002075.1. NCBI lineage: Eukaryota > Metazoa > Mollusca > Gastropoda > Aplysiida > Aplysiidae > Aplysia > Aplysia californica. Next base: position 696,331 of record NW_004797505.1, read on the forward strand.
AGTTATAGACACTCTGTTTTGGGGCACTTTAAAGAAAAATAAGATGCATAATTTCTTTTAATCATACTGATTTTCAAATTATGTTTTCTTATTTATCCTAATCTTTTTTTTTAAAAAAGCATGTAACAAAATTAACATGCGTAATATTAAATATGAACATTCGTGTACCTGAATTTTGCATACTGAACAATGGTTCGAAATGTGCCGTACCTTTGCCTTAATAAGATATGCTGCAGATAGGACATAATATTATGCGTCCGCAAAGTTCTTAAAGAGTTAATTGAAGAAAATGTATGTAGTAGATATGATTAGTTGTGTATAACCTTATAATGACGTAGAGCGGGGTCAAAACTGTAATCAATGGTAGGCTTTGTATGTCGGCAGTTAGACAGAGGAGGAAAACAAGAAGGCGAGGTGCAGGGAAAGGGGAAGAGTCGGAGAGAGAGAGAGGGATGGGGGGGAGTGGAGAGAGAGAGAGAGAGAGAGAGAGAGAGAGAGAGAGAGAGAGAGAGAGAGAGAGAGAGAGAGAGGGGGGAATCTCAAATAGGAGGTACTTGAACAAGAAGAAGGAAGAAACAGTGCTATCGAAAAAATGAAAGATGTTTTTTGCGCATTCCCAAGAGGTTAACATGGGGAAAATGTTTGCATTTGGTTTTTTTGTGATCTTTAAGGTATTAGTGATTTGAAACCCCTTCGTACAACATTTGTCTTTTTAGTTTTAGTAGAGGTTTTGCGGCGCTCGCAACTGCATAAGGCCATGTGAGCGCCATAACATTTGTCTAACATTAATTTGTGCTGTGTTTAAATTTCTTAATAAGTCTTACAGTAGTGAG
>NW_004797505.1:697263-700746 GCF_000002075.1 Aplysia californica
AGGGAGGGGGGGGAGGACGAGATGGACACAGAAGGAGATCATTGGGGATAGGGTGTCAGAAACATAGACGATTACTATGTGTTTACAAAAGTACCAAATAAAACCCCAAACCAACCCAAACTACAGGACAAGACTATTTTTTCAGTATTGTTTAAGAAACCTCCGGTTTTGTTTGATATATTTCTAAGAGCAAGGCCTTGGTATGACACACGTTGGTCTCGGGGTTCTAATCTAGAGCGGGGGAGGGGGGGCGGTCATGGGTTCGATTCTCAGCTGAATTCTAATATGATTTAAGATTTGGTCACTAAATTTGCATCTTATTGTCTGTGGCATGGTTGAAAGACTATAATAAAATGTATCGTTTAATTGCCCCTAGTTGCGGTTCGTTTCTTCCTGTGCATTTAACTTTCATCATTTTTCACGCTTGAGTTCCTGTATAATAAAAGTAATACAAAAAGTATAAGCTACGTAGACGAAAAAATCACATTTGAATTAAAAAATTGTGAGTCTCTACTTTCACGATCCGCATTGTTCGGTGCGAGTCAGTTGACCCTGTTTGGAGATGCTAATATTTCTCCTTTTTTCATTTTCCTGGAGCTATTGGAGACAAGTTTGGGTCAACCAGCTCTAACTTTGATTGGTTTGACCTCTTCGAAGAATTTGGTGGGTCTCACCTTCGTACCTCATCAGGATACACCTCTAGTCTGTCAATGAAGAGTCCTTGACTTTCATGCTGGGTTGGATGGATGCCGGATTAGAAATGTTCGTATAATCCTGAAAGTCATTGGTGTTACCGAGATTCCACGTGGTATAGATGTGGTTTGAGCGTGATGACTGTTTTATGGACGTACTTGGCTGACACATTGGTAGGGGAGTTCTTTAACTACCCTCTGACCCTGACCCTGACCCTGACACCGACCCCGACCCTGACCCTGACCCTAAGTACGTTCGACCTGCTCAGTTGTAATAATTCGATACTTCCATGCCCGTTTATATTCTATACAAACCTGCAAAGTCTATAAACGATACCTTCCTTTTTATCATTATTCCTTACATTCTTTCCTTTCATTATTCGATACCTCCCTGTCTTTAGTACGCTATTATTCGATACCTACCTCTCATTAGTACAGAAATGTCTTACTTTGTGATTATTCGATATCTTGTCAGATTATTATTTTACATATTCCTATATCATTACTCGATGCCCTTTAAAGTTCATTGATACCTACTTTGCCTGATCATAATCAATACCTAACCGATTCGATATCGCTTTATATTTGTTATAATTCGATTTTCCTTCATCCGGTTAAATTTTGACACTTCCTTAACTTTAATAACTAATAGATACCAATTGAAATTTTCAATATTATTATCATTGTATGGTTATAGTTATCACCGTTTAAGATCAAAGATTCGTTATCGGCCGCATACGTGCTCTTATTATTTGATAATTATTTTACATGTATTCAGTATTAGATAATTCCTAGGAGTCATCATTCGACCCTGGCATTATTCACTACGTATGTATGGTAACAAACAAGTCACAATCTTGGCTGTTATCATTCAATACAAACTGTGACCTTCAAGTCTAACCCTCTTTCGACTCATTCGACTTTTTGTTGATTGTTTTTCGTTCATTGATACCGATATTTTTAAATTAGAATATATCACCCAGTACTAGCAGAATGCCGGCTTAGTGGCGGGCTCTTGTCGTGAAGTGAAGTGACAAAGGACCACCTAACATGTCGTATTCAATATCAAGTATCTCGATTTCTTTATATAGACTCTAGTCAGTGTACTAATACTTATATTATATGGTTTTGCTTAGAATATTTTCTATCTGTCATTTTTTTCATTTTGAAAAATGTGCTTTCTAAGGGCTCACTAAGGTTTCAAACATTTCCTGATATTTCGGCATTTAAAAGTTTTGCTAGATTTGTCTTTCACTTATTAAAGCGGCTTTTCTGTTTTTCTGTTTACTGCTGTTTACTTTAACAAGACTTTTTAAGGTAATTATTTCCCTTACTCAAGCAGTTACTTCGGGTTGCTGTTACTTCTATTATCTATTTGTGGTGGCCGGATTTTGCTATTCAAAAGGCTTTTTAATGGCTGCATCGATCGACGTGCGGTTTTCGCCAAAAAGATTCTTTAAAATATTCCCCAGATCATGACGCCCTTGGTTTTTTCAGTTTTGAGACAGTTTTGCTGCAAAACCTAAATTTCCCTTTATTTCGCCGATCGCTTTTGTAGGCCGACGCTTCTGTCTCTGTAATTTAAGAAAATCCGGAAGTGATATTTCGCGAGGCGCATTTTGTTTTGAGAGTATAGATCTAGACCTTCTAATTTTTTGCTTCTCTCAAAATTTATTTCCCCATTCCAGTAAAGTGTACTTATAGTAGGCCAATGACTTTTAGTTTATATTAATGCACCGATCATTCCTTTCATTGAAAGGGGCCCCAGCTAGTATTTCATAAAAGAGGACTCCTCTAGTATTATACTGGGTGCTCTACCTTCAAAATTAACTGTGTTTTGTTTCCTTTAAGTCTTAAAGTTCTGCTAGTACATTAAGAGTAGGCTTCGGCCACCATCCGGGCAAAATTCAGAATTTCCTACCCACTGGAAAAGTTTAACTTGTCTCACGCGCCCATAGGACCTTATGCAGTTGCGAGCGCCGTAAACCACTTAAAAACAAAAAAACAAAAAGCACACACCAAAAACAGAAAAAAGAACATACTATCAGAACAACAACAAGGAAAATTAAAATACAATAAAAAGGGACAAATTAAAGGGGAAAAGCAATACATAAATAGTATGTAATGTACTCATTCTTCACAAGAAATTTCCTTGAAAATAACAAATCAACGTGGTGTCAACAAGTGAGAAAGAGACGAAATGAAGCGGAAGTGACAGTAAACTAATCTAGTTTTTCTTTCTAAAAGTACAGTTTATGGGGTTCGGTTTCTTTATTTTTGGGGGGGTTTTGTATGTTTTCTTTTTTAGTTTCTCGATTTTTATCCCCCGAGATTTATTTTTCGGTTATTTTTTTCCCGAGCGGTATAGATATTTTTTTTGTTGAAAAATGCAAAAATCGCGGCCGCGATTGGCGGACCAAAATTCGCCATAAATCGCGGCTGCTAGACTAAGGCATTCCCATATAGTAGGCCTACTAGCCCCTCTCCTTTTGTAGGTGTGCTTTCTTTCGTTTTCAACATCGAGATAACACTCTTTACGAACGTGAGAGCATCGAGCGGGCTACTTCCCCTCTCCTCAGCCAAAATTAAAAAGATAAAAATACAATTTGTTTTAGTTTTAGTTAGAGTTTTACGCACTTGCAACACACTAAGGTCATATAAGTGCCGAAGAAATTGTTACAAGAGAGTAACAAACACAAAAAGAAGGAGGGGAGATAAAGACGATAGGTTTCTTATAGGAAAAGAAGGAACAAACCACACCAGAGCACCCGCCAATCACTCACAGATAAAT
>NW_004797505.1:702308-703777 GCF_000002075.1 Aplysia californica
TAATGTCGACAATGAAAGAGGGCACACATTGGAGGGGCTTGGCTTGTACAGGACTGCCTTAGTGAGACAAGTACTTTTGACAATAACACCATGGGTAGTCACTGGTTATTGGTGTGATTTGGGCGGGATAGTAAACAATTAAATCTCACAAACACACGTAGAGACCCTAGTGATGTCTATTAAGTTTTTATTAGTTATGTACAACAGAGGAAAGTATAACCATTTATGTGGGCTTTGGTACTCGGAGATCACTCACCGACACCCTCATTACACCCTTAGATCATTGTCTTTTACTTATTTCGTCTAATTGAAGAAAGATTACAACTGTATATTTTTTTCCAGGATCAAAGGACAAAAAGCAATAACTAAGCTTAGTAGGCCTAGTGGCCTCGCTCATTATCCGCAGAGTGTAAGGCAGATTGTCATCTGATGATCTCAAATAAATGAGATGAACTGAAGCTAATGTGTACTGTGAATTAACACAACGAGACGTTTACGACTGTCAGCGTGTATATAAAGACGGGAACTTGGACAGTGGAGAAGATATTCTTGTCCTAGACGGAACCCAGTACCCGTAAATCTCATAAACAGGTGAGGCTGATCATTTTAGCAGAGGCATGTTTGGCGCAAATGTATTTCTGTTTTGAGCATTTTCTTTCTTTTTTTTTTTTCTTTCTTTCTTCGTTTTCTGCAAAATATTATGTACGCCTCCTGCAAACGTAAACCCCGACTTTCTTTCTTTTCTTTTTTTTTGTATCTTAACATGTCGATGCTTCTGCTCTCCATTTACCGATTAGAGACTCGTGTGTTCACGTGCCTTTCATTTCACTACTACTGCTACCCGGCATTTCAACTACTCAAACCCATCATTTGTAGCTGGCTCATTGAGTTTGAGTGGTGCTGATCAGGCACTTTTTGGAATGCCTCGCATCTTGACTTGCCAATAAAACTCTAGTACTGATCATTTTAGCAATTATTCTAAACAGACACAGTTCTGAACAGCATATTGTTCTGACAATTAATCGAAATTTATAACTCTCCAGTACAAGTATTAGAAACAATTCCTAACACCCGTAACCTCCTAACTTTCACAGAAGTGTCTGCAACTGGTTTACCACCCTCCAAATCTTTTCCCAGGCTCCAGTCCCAACTATTCTCATTGGGGGGAGACTTTCGTGCAATTAAAATTTGAAAGCTGTAAGGGCGACATAAATTATTTTAAATCTGCAGAATGAACGTCTGAACCTACATCCTCTGAACGTTTATTGCCGATGTCTTTCACAATGTCGCAAATAGAAATGGCGCATAAATGAAGATAAAGCTTTTTGAGTAGTATCCGCTTTCCTACCGTAGCTGTTACACTGAACCTGAACTTAAACCGTTTCTATTGTTCATAAATGATCAAATGCAAGGGGTAACTAAAGAATTCCATGTTAATTGAAATGACTAATAAGGTTACCCCTCCCCGA
>NW_004797505.1:703877-729322 GCF_000002075.1 Aplysia californica
CCCCCCACACACACACACACACATTAATTTTATATTTTATATTCGCGTGTCTTCTGTCTTGGCAAATACGTGTTTTTTCCCCCATATTTGCCCCCATAGATAAAGGCCTATGAATGAAGTCCATTTAAGAGGAACACTCCTGGACAGCTTTTTTTTAAATTTTAATGTTCAAGTTTGTCATAGCAATAACATGAAAGAAATACTAAAAAATGAAGTAACAAATGCTAAGAATGAAGTAACGGCATGTTAGTTTAATGTTTTGTTTAGGGAGGGTATCGATTTCAATACGTTTTTCTTTGTTAAATCAAAATCTGATCCACTTCACATGAACTCATACAGAAGCAAACATTTTCTCGGTCTCAGGTTCATATCGCGTTAACCGAAATACCAATGTTTGTAACAAATTTCAAGCCCATCATACTTCAAATACAAAGCATTCGTGAAATTTTAATTTCAGTACAAATGAATTCAATTACAATGGCAGAACCGGAGGTGGGGGGAGGAGGGGGTGGTATGAATAATTCTTAAAGCAAATTTCACGCTTTTTACCTCACCACTGTTAACAAGCATCACTAATACATGACGTAATCCACAAACTAATTTGAACAGGGTGACATCATTTCTTTAGATTGCATAACATTGTGTCCTATTCTCTGTCAACCCTATTGCTCATTTACGGGTTTGGTCAAGCGAAAATTAGACAATTGAAACCCCAAACAGTAAGTTCAGACTTCTAAATTAACAACGAGTGTCTAGAATAGGTAAAATCCATTCAGAAAGCATTCAAATAACTAACTTGTCGAACACCCATGTCATCATCAGCATCATGAAGTGGCTAGTGTTGGTTCTCCTGGCTGTGTACGTGGGTGGCGCTATGTCTGCGTCCTGTGACGCCTTGAAGAAACGCCGCTGTACCAGGGAGTACAAACCTGTGTGTGCGACCTTCACCCGGACCTTCCCCACTCAATGCGTCCTCGAGTCAATGAGGTGTGAACTCGCCAAACAAGGCTGGCAGTTAGACAAGGTGAGAGCAATAGCGTCTTTGTTCATCAATAATCAATATCCCCAAATCAAAAGAGTGGAACAGTTCTAGTGGGTTGCTTTTGTTTTTTGTTTTGTTGTTGTTGTTGTTTTTGTTGTGGGAGGGGGGTGTTTTTTTGTTGTTGTTTTTTTTTTGTTTGTTGTTTGTTGTTTGTTGTTGTTGTTTGTTGTTTTTTTGTTTTTTTTGGAGGGTGCGCATGTTGTCATTTGGAGACCTTTCGAGATAGCTCAAATGTAGACCACACGGGCGACAGGGAAGTACCGTATATGTTGTTTTTTTCTTTCTTTTTTTCTTTTTGTTTGTTTTTTCAAAGGTGAAAACGGTCAAGTCTATAATTTCATTCAGCAACCAACCCTAAAATAATATTGTGAATCATAAATAACTACACTTAGTTTGTAAACGGGCGTTCGAACATCCTTTACCCCAACCACAACCCCATCCCACCACGGCTTCGCCACTCATTTTCTTACCTAAGGAAGATGACTGGTCCACTCTGTACTAATCGTTATTTTCTCAATGTTCATCCACAGATTGTGTCCAAACGAGACTGCTGTCAGCGGCCAATAACCTCTGAATTCCATTACGTATGTGGATCTGACGGTGAAGTGTACATGAACCCTATGGGCATGGAAATCGCAGCTTGTGAAAAGAGAGACTATATCAAGTCCGTGCCTCTCTCCAACTGCCCAAATATCCATCGCCCTCCTGGCACTCTCGATGGCCCTGGCATTGTCCCTGTCCCTCGCCCCATGCCAATGCCTATGCCTGGCCCTGGCCCTATCCCTATTCCTGCTCCTGAACTTCTCCCATGGGAAGGAATTGTCCTGCACTAGACGCTGACGCAAACGCGTGAAATAAAGTTCCAGAAGCGTCCAGAAATGAATGTCTCATGGGTTTTTTGTTCAAACCCACCTTGTCAAAAAGAATGTCTGAATGAAACAAACAGTAGCTTTAATTCAGCATGCGATTCTCAGCGTTTCACGTAACTAAGCTACATAGGTATGCAATATATCCACTCTCAAACATGATGAAACATGTATGTTTATCTGCAACCTTAAAAGGACTTTATGTCCTTCTCCGAAAGTACAGAGCCAAGTGATGAGGGCTTGAAAACACCACAAACAATAGTACGTTTGATGGTGTGATAATGGAGAGGGCAGGTGTATTTGTATACTTTTTGGTAAAGTCTGCATTTTTGTCTTTTTTTAGATTCTACGCTGAAAACTCTCTGAGAAACATGTAGGCCTACTTAGACGGAGTTCACATGCTATTTGTTGTAGAAACTCTTGGAATTCAAATGTTCGTCTGCTGAATGACTAGCAAACCAATAAATTACAGTTTGATAACTGTTTTTCTCCTGCTCAACACAGTTTACTTAATTTAGAATGCATCCAACTTCATCGCTGCACGTAAAGGCCAAGCCAAATTGTGTGGGATTTAGTCCACCGTGATAAAATATAGTTCTACAAACAGGAATCGACTTCACGTCCTTCGAGCAAAAAAATATTGAGGAGCCTCATCATTAAAACACACACACACACACACACACACACACACACACACACACACACACACACACACACACACACACACACATATATATATATATATATATATATATATATATATATATATATATATATATATATATATATATATATATATATATATATGTATATATTATATACACACACACACACACGTTTGGCTTGGGAATGGCAACAATGGGGGCACACCAGTCTGTTGGCTCAGAGACTGGCTCAATAACTTCTTGCTCCACCATCTTCTCAAGCTTTTCTTTCCCTTTTTCTTTCAGTGGCAGGGGGTAGTCGACGAGGAACTGCAACAGAAAACGGTTTTGCTTCTTGATCCAGTGTGATCTTGTAGGGCTTGTTTATCTTTCCTAACCCCGTAAATAACTCTGCATATTCCGAAGGTATACTTTGTTTCTTCACCTCGTTCACTCTCTCCAAGAGTTTCAAAGCTTCTATAGCTGGTCTACCTAACAGAGGCTCATTCAGGTTTGTGACGACATACAAATCCTGTTCTGAAGATGTATTTCTGGTAGCCAATGTAGCCCTGACTACTCCTTTTACCTGTAGTTCCTGGTGTCCTGCTCCAAATAAATTCTTCTCTGTTTTCTTTATTAGCGGTGAGTTTTTCTTGAAATATCTGTCCGGTATCACCGTGACGTCTGCACCAGTATCCACTCTATACTTAACTGGCTTTCCTATTGTAGTTATTTGTGCGTGCCACAAGTCATCGTTGCTTTGCACGGCCCTGACACCATACTCGTTTTCCAGCTGTAGTGTTCCCAGGAAAATTGTTTCAACTTGTCTTACCAACTTCTTGTCTTTGTTTCTACAAGCTGTGGAGAAGTGTCCTCTCTTTTTGCATGTGTAGCATTCCGCATGTTTGGCAGGACATTCTTGTTTATCGTGTGGACCTCTTCCACATCTGTGACATTTTTTACCTATGTTTTCTTTTTTTTGAATTTTTGCTTGGGGCCCTGACCTTGACCTTGACTTTGACCTTGCCTGTAAAACTTTCCTTTCTGTAACCTGTTTACTTCTGAAACTTCGTTTCCAGTACTTTGGCTCATTGTATGCGATTGTGTCCTAGATGACTCATATGCTCGTCCTATATCTAGACACTTTGTTAGGGTGAGATTTTTGTCTTCCAAAAACTTTTCTCTTAAGCTTTCTTCTCGCACTCCTATCCCCACCTGATCTCTTATTAAGCGGTCTTGCAACTGTGTGTCTCCGAAGTTGCAGGACTTGGCTAGCTGACGAAGTTGTGCAATGTAGGCCTCTATTGTTTCGTCTTGTTTTTGTTTCCTCATGTGAAACTTGTGAGACTCGTAGGCTTCATGTTTCTTTCCTATGCAAAAGTCGTCAAAAGCTTGTATGACGCTTTGGAGATTTTTCTTATCTGCCTCGTCCTCGAAGTGGAAACCTTCGAAAATGTCTACAGCATCTTCCCCAATCGTCGCTAGAAACACTGCACATTGGAAATCTTCTTCTTCCTTGTTTAATCTGGTGGCGATCGCATAATTTTCGAAGTTTCTCTTAAACTTTTTCCACCCTTGTGCTAGGTTTGTGCCATCTGTTACGTTTAATTTTGATGGAAGGGGTACGTTGGCTGTGTATTGCTTCTGCTGGTTTTCCCTGTTATGTTGTGCCATTTCTGTTCACTTGTTGTGGAACTAGAAATCCAGAATAGATCTACTCAAATAAAAGACTCTAAGTCTAGAAGTCTAGAATCTCCAGACCCAAACAAACAAACAAGTCACAGTTCCAACTCAACACTGTTCATAGTTCAAAACATCTAGATTCTAGTTAATCCAGGCCTATTACCACATCTAGATAATCTACTTCTATCCAGATCTCTAGTTTCTAGCTCCAGAATCCAGATCTAGATCTACATCCAAAATCCTTCCCGTTTTCAAACATTTAACTGTCTAAACCTAACTAGTCTAGACCTCTACTCTCACAGAGCACTGTTCTTGATAGATAAACTCTAGCACTTCATTGAATTTGGGTGTTTTCTTGAAGTAGTTGGCTGTTCAGTAGCCACTTCTGACACCATGTAAAGTTACCTGGCGGTCCGATGAGTCGGGTCTGTCAGGGGGGGTCCCTTCCAAGATAAGTGTTGCCTCGTCGTGGTCCTGAGTTCGACTGAATACCTCAGTGAGTCTCTCAGACGATGTCTCTCTTTTTCGCGCCGGGCTCTTGACGTCATCCAAGGGCGTGCCATCCCCTAATTATCTTGTCCCCACAGTAAAGATAAGAGTCATGTCCCTTGACATCACATGGTTGCAAGCAGCAGGTGAGTTGCTCTGGGGTGAATCTTCGGTGTTGCCGCTCGCTGCTCGAGTGACAGGCTTTTGACTTGCAAGTCTACTGCCGCACATAGAAAGGCTGGCTGTATTTTGTCTTGGCATCATAAACTGCCGTGGGCTCATTACATTTTAACAATTAAGATTCAGATTCATAGTAGACATTTTTTGCTACAACTCTGAATCACTGAATTGCACTGAGTTGCTCAAGTGAGTTGGGGGTTGATTCCCGCAAGTGGGAGTTGCGAGCAGTCAAAGAGTCTACATAACAGGAGGGGCCACTCCTCTCTTTGAGCAAAAGCGAACCCTTTGCGAACAGAGTTACACTACTTGAGTTTAGAAAATCAAAGTGAAACCAGCAAATTTTTGGATAAATGTTGGAAGAACGCTTTTTTAAAATGGTTAGGCTGTCAAAAAAACTCTCCCGGAGGTAGGGGTGATTGTTTTCTTCGTTTAATTTGACTTTAGAATGAAGGGCGAGAGGTCATTAAATTTTTTTTTTAACCCTAAATCTCCGCACTGAACGAACCCGAACTGCTGATGAACAGCAGTCGGTCTGCGCACGCAAGGAGGTGCTATTTAGTGTAGTAGAGGAACGACAAAAATACTGGAAGAAAGGAAAGGAAAAAATTGCAAAAGAAACAAAAAGTATCGGGATGCACATAGAATTAGGTCACTTTCAACATACTAAAAATGTACATTCACGCTTTAATTTGAAATGCTATTTTTAGCTCATGACGTCATCGGGGTCAACTTTATATAAAAAATATCTTTTAGAACATAGTCATGTTGCACCTTGTTTGAAAGCTCGACAAATATGCTGTTTGAATATGTAATATTGAAAAAGCTTGGAGGCCAAATAGGAACACAAACACACCAAATGGAATTTCACAACAGTAGATCGTGCACGTTCATCATATCTGGTATTTCAAGAGTATCAAGCCCGTCAGGAAACTCCAGGAGACTGATATCATCTTCCTCAGTAAGTGATGGGCAATTTGTGCAGGTCAAACCCATGTAACCTCCACAGGAAATGGAGCATTCCAGTCCGTGGCGACGACACGTGCGATTTGTGGACTTACAATCTGTTCTACAGCTGCTCTTAATCACCTTCAACAGAGAATGTGGGGCAGGTGACATATATGTCGTGCATGGCTCTAAGTGATCATCGTGCAGCTGCCATCCCCATTGTGTCTTGAATATTACCTGCACTTGAAGATACACCGGAAGACTGTGGTACTTGGCTGCAGTACTGGTTGGCGGCAAGCATTGGATTTGGACGGATGTGGCACATGATGCAACCTTTATATAGAACCTCTTGTAGCGCAAGGGTGTCTGCAGCAGTGCCATTGTAGAGACTGACTAAAGCTCTTTCTCCAGCATCACTGATGTCTTCCTGAGTCTTTCCTGCTGTGCAAAAAATATGAGCTCGCTTTCGAAAATGAGCATCTGTCAATTTTCTCATTGGAACCACTGTTCCCAGCCCAAAAAGTCTCGAAGTTAAATAACAGCCTTTGACAGCATGAAGAAAATGACACGTTTCTTCGCCTAGTTTCTCCTACAGGTTCTGGATGTTTAAACTTTTTGTGATTGTCGCCAGATTTTCTGTCTGATCTGAAAATAATAGGCCTGCTACTGAGCAGTGCATGGTGACAAAGGAGCACAAGCAAGTCTGTATCTTCTCCAATGACAGCTACAGGGTGGGTTGCTGCATACTCCATGGCAGTTTTTACTATGAGTGTGTCGGCATCTCCAGCAGCGTGAAGACAGTGGCAACCAAGAGCCATCCGAGTGCCTCTAAGGAGGTGAACGAACTCCTGTTTGTTTCTTGGATTTGAAAGGAAGTGTTCCTTGCTTGAGGTCAATGGCATTTCTTTGGGGAAGACAACAGCTGGTCCGACCGCACCTGCAGAACGCCTGAGGAAAGCGGCATCTTTTACTGATGGGCCCGACTCATACCCATCAAACACCACGATGGGCTTAGAATATTTCCTGTTAACATATTCAGCATACCTATTACAAATTACGGAAACGGGCTCTTTCTTCCTCCAGGGGATTTTGTGAAGACGTGAATCCCCGTCCAATATGGTCACCATGTCCATGTACTCATCTTTCGATGGTGGATCATCTTTGAAGAGGTCTCTCATTGAATCAGCCAGCTTGGAAATGTGTGCCTCTCTCTTCAATCTTGATAATGATAGTTCAAAGATAGATGGTGGTGGAGTCGTCAGTTCATACTTCAACACAGATGAGAGATAATAATTGTCAACATTTGCTGCTGTAATCATCCGCTGAAAGAGAAGTTGAGGATTGACTTTGTATGTTTGCACCCTCCATTTTGGCAGTGATTTTGGTGTCCATGCTAACAACTTGGTCTTTTCTTTTGAAGGTGGAGTCCTTCACAGGTTTGTCCTGCATGGTCTGCAAAATAACCTTGCCAACATATTTTGCAGTGTCGGCATTAACTGTGGAATGAGCTGTCACCCCTGTGCATATATTCCGTAATGTCTGATCACTGGCAAAGTGGTTGCGATCTTTTAGGAAACTAAGGAGCAGTCTCATATCTTTATCATCTCTCGTTTGTCTGGCATCACTGACTTCAATATGTTGTTGACTTGTATTTAATTCTGTACCAGTTACCCGCTGCCTTTCATTGCATATTATATCAGCACAAGCTGGCATGGACATGAGCTACTGTGTTCTCTGTGTATCTCCCATGCCTCTACCACGTGTCAGTCCCTCTGTAGACTTTGGGTATTTCATTAAGACTTGCTCAATCACGAGATCAGTACTCAGTCCAGCCCAGAAGCAATCACTTCGACCCAGAACGTGAAAGCCAAACGAGAAGGCATTGAAAACTGATGGGTGCTGTTCTTCAAGCTGTCCCATCTTCTAAAGGTAGATATAGACCGACTTGGTGTACTGTGAGTGCCCGGCAGCAGCAAGGAAGGGGATCATGTCTTGCAAGGATTGTAAATGTAACCACCAGTCACCTGAACCTTCGGCTTTTAAGGAAGCGCTTCAAGAAGACAATCATATCCATGTACTGAAGCCAGAGACGAAAAATAAAACAGAACCCCCCCCCCCCCCCCCAAAAAAAGAGAAAAATACAGCTTAAAAAAAAAAATCCCCCAAAAATACCGCTAAAAAAAGGGAGACACACAGGTTTGAACCCTGGTTAAAAAGTTTTACATCTAGTCAAAAAAAAGTCTGACGCCTTTACCACTAGGCTAGAACGCCACACGTCATTTCATGTCATGTTAACATTTATATATAGTAGGCCTACATAGATCTATGCACTTGATAAAATTGAACGTTCTTTCATTCAACTTCTGTCAGCATATACACCGAGTTTGTTTGTTTGCTTGTTTAGTCTACTGGGTAGAAGAGCTCTAATGCAACAATTATAGATCATAGATAAAGTAATTTACTTATTTGTATCAGTTTCCTTTCACATTTCTTCCAAAATAGAGTTGTTTTCAAATGGTGCGGCCATCGTGATCATTCCGCGGACGATGTGTGCACACCGCAAATCGAGCCTCCGCTAGAGGCAACGGAGTTCGCGTTTTCAATGAAAATTTTAAAACTTTCCCATTCGTACATTAATGTACATTTTGAGTATTTTAGATACGATGATTTTCTCTATCAACTGCATTTCATTGTGTTTCTTTTGCTTTTATTTCCTTGCGATTTCTCAAATCTGCCAGACTAATTCATATTCTTCTTCGAAAGAGAGCTTCAAAACACACTGCAGCGCCATCTGAAGCAAAGAGCAGACTTCCGGCGGACACTTTTTTGGCTGAGTGGACCATCTTGCTATGTACTATCTTTCGAGAAGTGAACGGAATCGATACCGGGAGCCAGCTCTAGAATTATCTACACAAAACCTCGTGTTTGCTATTTTATAACGAACACTCGGATTCAACGAGATTTTAGGTCAGGCCCGGCGACCTCGTTGAACCCGAGTTCCACTGTAATACTTTTTTGTTCGAGGCATTTCAATAAATGGTCTGGAGGTAACATTTTACGTGGAATAGCCGGCCACGGATTTTGGACAACTCTTATGGGTTCCTTATTATTTCCCACAACATCATGAGTTTATTAACAAAGTTCCACCATTTGATTTATTTGTCAACATTATGTGTTTATTTACAAGGTTCCAGCATTTGTTTTTATTTCCGACAAGCTGACAGATCCCCAAAACACACAAACAATAAGTGAGAACTGCGTAGCTCAGAATGATTGACGCTAAATAGAATTACATTGTACTTGTACTTGATTAATTTTTTAAAATATATAAAAACAAGATGCAGATTCTGAAGTTGTGCTTTGTCCAGTTCATCGTGTTAGAAAAATGAGATCATTCACATTGTTGTATAAATATTTCATTAATATTTATAATTACATTACAATTGCATGTATAATAGATATATTAGATTCTAGATCTATATTTACAATTACCTCACACTGTCACACTCACATCCTTTCTGCATGCGAAACATTTTCCAAAGGAACAACTCCGGTGTCCAGATTGAGTGATTGATGGATTGAGTGACTGAGTGATTGGGTGATTGACTGAGTGATTGATAAATTGAGTGAATGAGTGATTGACGGATTGAGTGATTGATGGATTGAGTGACTGAGTGATTGCGTGATTGATGGATTGATTGAATGATTGAGTGGCTGAGGGATTGAATGATTGAGTGACTGAGTGAGTGATTGAGTGATGGATGGATTGAGTGATTGATGGATTGAGTGAGTGATTGAGTGACTAGATTGAGCGACTGAGTGATTGAGTGATTGATGGATTGAGTGATAGTGATAGATGGATTGAGTGGCTGAGTGATTGATGGATTGAGTGATTGATTGAGTGATTGAGTGAATGATTGAGTGAATGATTGATTGAGTGATTGATGGATTGAGTGAGTGATTGAGTGGTTGAGTGAGTGATTGATGGAGTGAGTAACTGAGTGATTGATGGATTGACTGAGTGTCGTCTGCCTAGCTGGAGCCAGTGGGGCGAGAACACAGTCTGTGCCTCTGTCTTGTCCAACTCAATTTGTGACGTAATTGTGCCGTGACCGTTAGTGGAAGGCTCTGGTCCGGATAAGTGTTAGGTTACATGTCAGTAGATCAGTGTTAGGTCACATGTCAGTGGATCAATCTTAGGTCACATGTCAGTGGATCAGTGTTAGGTCACATGTCAGTAGATCAATGGATCAGTGTTAGGCCACATGTCAGTGGATCAGTGTCAGGCCACATGTCAGTGGATCAGTGGATCAGTGTTAGGTCACATGTCAGTGGATCAGTGTACTGTTAGATCAGATCAATGGATCAGTGTTAGACCACATGTCAGTGGATCAGTGTACTGTTAGATCAGATCAATGGATCAGTGTTAGGTCACAACAGTGGATCAGTGTTAGGTCACAACAGTGGATCAGTGTACTGTTAGATCAGATCAATGGATCAGTGCTAGGCTGTCCCCGTTGGATTATTGTTATGCGATTGTGCGGCCGCGTTTTTTCGCGTAATTCTGCAACTTTTGAATAATTTTGGATTCCCCGCGTTCTTTCACGTTTTAAAATATTTTTTTTCCACAAAACAAATTATTTAACGCCTCGCAATGTGACTAAAGGGGAGTAATCACCGTAATAAAAGTTGGTTATTTCCCTTGTTAAAAGCATGTTCAATTTTTCAATTGATCTACATGTAAAAAGTTGTTCTCATGTCTACTGGTGTTTCATGTTTGACAGGTAGAGCTGGGCGAAGAGTCGATTCTGACAGGTAGAGCTGGGCGAAGAGTCGATTCCGGAACCGATTCCCACGATTAATGCTGTTATGGAAGAAGTTACTTTAATCACTAAAATCGTTTTTTCTTAAAGAATTTATATTTGAAAAATAAAAGTTGATGCTTTGTCGTGTTTAGAAATCAAGGTTTTCCTAAATCTTGAACATGTTAAGAAATCAAGGTTTTCCTACTGGAAGAAATCACATGATTAGAGAGTAAGTAATTCAAGTAATTGGGTTCGGAGTCGATTCCTACGATTCCTAACTTTCAATAAACGGGAACCAAGCCGCCCAGCACTATTGACAGGTGTGTCTGGCTTTAGTGATGTGCCAGCATCAGAGGTCCAAATTGTTTATGTTTTTTGTTGTTTTTTTTACATTTTTCTTACCTCTAGATCTATAGATATAGATCTACAGCTGAAAGTTACAGAAATTATAAAAAAATTATTATCATTTTTGGGGTTTGGTTTTTTTTTCTGACAGGTGCGTATTGTTTTCTTTCCAAATACACAACAAATTACTGATACTGATATGTTCTGTTTTCAAGTTTTCTGTACACAAAACATGAAAATTCTTGTTGAAAAAAAAAAGAGAAAAAGATGTCGCGAATGGTGTTACAGTGACTTGCATAATTTTTGCATCATTTTGCTTTTTTCATGCAAAATTTGGCAATCTACATTTGCATAATTCTACGGGGACAGGTGTTAGGTCACATGTCAGTGGATCAGTGTTAGGTCACATGTCAGTGGATCAGTGTTAGGTCACATGTCAGTGGATCAGTGTTAGGTCACATCAGTGGATCAGTGTTAGGTCACATGTCAGTGGGTCAGTGTTAGGTCACATCAGTGGGTCAGTGTTAGGTCACATGTCAGTGGGTCAGTGTTAGGTCACATGTCAGTGGGTCAGTGTTAGGTCACATCAGTGGGTCAGTGTTAGGTCACATCAGTGGATCAGAGTTGTTCTCAGTGCTACTCTCAGTGGTAGATCTTACTCTCAGTGGTACTCTCAGAGTTACTCTCAGTGGTAGATCTTACTCTCAGTGGTAGATCTTACTCTCAGTGCTACTCTCAGTGCTACTCTCAGTGTTACTCTCAGTGGAAGATCTTACTCTCAGTGGTAGATCTTACTCTCAGTGGTACTCTCATTGGAAGATCTTACTCTCAGTGGAAGATCTTACTCTCAGTGGTACTCTCAGTGGTAGATCTTACTCTCAGTGGTACTCTCAGAGTTACTCTCAGTGGTAGATCTTATATTATTCAAGCACACGTGAAATCGTCAAACAAACCGACGAGAGACGCAGAGTGACAGTGGAAGTGCCGTGAGTCGTGGCGTTATTTTATTGGTTGAGAGCAGACAGTAGAGGAAGCAGCCGGCAATTCATCGGATACACAGCGTAACTATCACAAGGAGGTCAAGCCAAAGCAGAAACAAGCCAAACAATGTCTACAAACAAAACAAAATGAAGTCAACAAAACAGACCACAGAAGGAAATCATGTCCCCAAAAGCTGTGGATGTAAAGACAAACTCAAACATGACGTAAGCATGAAACGACAGACTCTCCACTTTCTCACACACACAAACGACAGACACACAACACACACACAAACGACAGACTCACAACACACACATACAAACGACAGTCTCACAGACACACAACACACGCACAAACAACAGACTAACAGACACACAACACACACACAAATGACAGACTCACAGACACACAACACACGCACAAACGACAGACTCACAAACACACAACACACACACACAAATGACAGACACACAGACAACGCACAAACGACAGACACACAACACAAACACAAACGACAGACACACAGACACACAACACACCCACAAACGACAGACTCACAGACACACAACACACACACCAATGACAGACTCACAAACACACAAACACACACACAAAAGACAGATCCATTAACACACAACATCACACAAACGACAGACCCACAACACACGCACAAATGACAGACACACAGATACACAACACACAACAAACGCACAAACAACAGACACACAGACTCACAACACACACACAAATGACACACTCACAGACACACAAACACACACACAAACGACAGACACACAATACACACACAAACAACAGACACACAAACGACAGACACACAACACACACACACAAACGACAGACTCACAGACGTAAAAACAACACGTACACAAATGACAGACTCACAGACACACAGCACACACACAAATGACAGACTCACAAACACACAACACACACACAAACGACAGACACATAGACACACAACAGACTCACAGACACACAAAACACACACAGACACACAACACACACACAAACGACAGACTCACAGACACACAACACACACACAAACGGCAGACACACAGACACACAACACACACACAAACGACAGACTCACAGAGATACACACAAACAACAGACTCACAAACACACAACACACACACAAACAATAGACACACAGACACACAACACACACACGCACAAACAACAGACTCACAAAAACACAACACACACACAAACGACAAATACAATACTGCTTCAATATAAATACATATAAAATTCAATTACATGTAGTTCCTCATAAAATGAAACTAGAAATACAAAAATGAAAAGAATTCAAAAGTAGCAAAAGTAGAGTCAAGGTTGTTAATGCAAGGCATTATAAATAGCATTGAACAGGGACTATTATTAGAACAGTCTTTCAACAAGAATCATTATATTGGGTTCAGGACCAGTACACATAACATAACAACACACAACAACACGCACGTGTGATCAGAACACATATATATTTAACATAACACACAACAACACACGTGATCAGAACACATATAACATAACACACAACAACACATGTGATCAGAACACATATAACATAACAAACAACAACACACACGTGTGATCAGAACACACAACAACACACACCCGTGATCAGAACACATATAACATAACACACAACAACAAACTGACACACAAGTGATCAGAACACATATAACATAACACACAACAACACACATCAGTAATCAGAACACATCAAAACACACAACAACACACACGTGTGATCAGAACACACAACAACACACACATGTGATCAGAACACATATACATGCATGTATATAACACACAACAACACACACGTGTGATCAGAACACATATAACATAACACACAACAACAAACTGACACACAAGTGATCAGAACACATCAAAACACACAACAACACACACGTGTGATCAGAACACATATAACATACACACAAAAACAAACTGACACATGTGATCAGAACACAGGGCATACGTGCAGACATACTTCACAGTGAACAGATCTGGTGGGTTTTTTTAGTATTACTATTAACTAAATTAGTAGAGTTTTTACAGCGCTCTCAACTGCATAAGGTCATATGCGCGCCAAGGGGTGGATGTCAACAGAGAAGTCCAAATGGGGAATCAGGCTTACTTTGCTCACCTCTCTATCCTCAACAGCACAAAGTCAGCTTGGAAAACTGAGAAAAAAAATGCAAGGACAAGGCAAGACCAGTAGACAGAACCATAAACAACAACCACAACAACGTACATGTAGAGTGTTTGTACAGCGTCTACTCCAGAGAGCGCATAGCTTCAGCTACTTCACAGTTACAGAAATTTAAATGCAAGAACAAATGTATACATGAACAATACTGTACCTGTGAAAAATTAATCTTTGCTCAAATAAACACACAGAACAAATCCACTCCCACCCCACACACACTTTCTCATCACTCATGCAAGCATTATATACATCAAATCTGAGGGAGCATATTCAAATGCATAGTGTCATATACAATATATAATATATATATAATATATATACAAAATGTAAAGACTGTACAAAATGCCACCTGTAACAAAAGTATGTATAGAGATCGATGCATATTGTGAACATGAAGCTAGTCAGTTAGAAATTCTTTGCCTGTTTCCACAAGTGACCCCCCCCCCCCCACTTCCCTATGTACATGTATACATATATATGTATATCTCTATGCTTCTGGGTTTAGGGGGGGGGGGGGTGGTTAAAACAGATGGGCCAAGGTGGACAAAGGATCTTTCAGATAATTTTTCCCCCCCCTCCTTCCCCGGGAGCTCTTGAGATGATGATCATCACTGAGATGACACATATATGATGACATATATGATGACACATATGTAGTTGATGAAGGAACTCCTGAACGTCTGGTCTCCGTCAGGCGTTCATCACAGGCCACACGGAGTTATGCTAGAGTCAAAAACACCTGTTCTTTTGCCATGCTCTTCATGAAAAAGGGTGTCCATCTCTTCCGAACGAACATAGAGATATTTGCAGACATAGGAGGTAGGGGTTGCCTGGTGTCTGCTCAACTAAAATTAGTGAGAAAATTGAAAATGGCCTCCAAAGTTTAACGACTCTAAAGCTGTACTGTCCTAGGAAACGGCATACTGTACCCTACAATGATACATAGGGCCCTGTAGCCTACAAAGATACATCTAGCCTATAGATATGTCGGCGTTGTCAACACTCAAGGAGCTGTAGTAATAAGAAAGTCATTCTTCAACCAGACATTAATTGATTTATTATCAGAGGCGGTGGGTAGTGAAGGGCTCACAGGTTGAGCCCCCCCCTCCCAACTCCATCCCAAAGTAAATGAAAGTTTCCTAAATAATGAAATAAACAGTTGAAACCGTTATGGCCGCACGCAATGAACACAGATTGATCAACTTGGCAGCTTGCTCGTTTATCCAATCACTATTGTCACTGCTTACAAGTATAGTATCCTAACAGCCAATCAAATGTCTTTAGGGCTCAGCACAGAATGAGCCCATTCACACGCCCCTTCCGTAATGAAACGCTTCTTGAAAAAAGGTAGAGGACTGCCAAAAATAACACTGTACCATGGGCTCAAGCTCTCCTAGCCCTGACAATGGAGTGAAAGTTTACGACACATTTTCCCCCCACTGACACAGATACCTACACGCTGATTGGACATTAATTGTTAGGTGCGTTCTACTTTCCGCGACTACAAGCCTAGTCCAGCTCATAGACAGGCTATGTTTGAAGTGCAGTGTGTGTATGTTTGTGTTTGTGTTGCTGAGGTTTAACAGTTATAAATCATGTCGATCGACTTTTAAGGTAACTTTTCCATCCAGAAGAATCTAACTAAAAACAAAGAGATGGAAGACAAAGGCGACAAGGTGACTCTTCTCGTTTGAATGGTTCTCAAAATACCGTGGCTCACCGAGAGTAAAGAAAAATCGGTACTGTTTAGGGCTTATTGCTTGCAAATTTGGTGGTAAAGTCGAAGTGTCGGCAGTCTAAGCTCCACCGAAAATTTGATCTAGCCACCGCCACTGTTGGTTATTAAAGACTTAAGCTGCATTTTTTAATAACGTCCCGGGTGCATAAATACACTAAAAACATCACTCTACTTTGGTTACCATCAAACAAATGGTTGATGAGAAATCTTGCTTCCAAAGTGTTCCACATTAGGTGAATGGACTACAGAGAAAACTTTAATTCGGATGAGATCCCTAAGATAAGTGGGAGCTTTGTCCAGATTTTTTTTTTTAAACGTATCCAGTCAGCACCTGATCTCAAAGCCAAAGGAATTTGTCAACAGCTATCAGCACTGGCTTGAGGTTACAGCAGACAAGCAGAGGTCATAGGTCATAGCAGACAAGCAGAGGTCATAGGTCATAGCAGACAAGCAGAGGTCATAGGTCATAGCAGACAAGCAGAGGTCATAGGTCATAGCAGACAAGCAGAGGTCATATTATATGGAAACTTCCACAAAGGAAAAAAAAGTGAAAGGGTCAGAGGTTACAAAACCATTCTGAACTGTGACCTTGTAAAATAGGTCAAATCGTCAGTGGGGACAGAATAGTGACCTTACAACAACAATTTTACCTCATGTCTACTGGCAAAATCATGAATATATTATCTCATGTCTACTGGCAAAATCATGAATATATTATCTCATGTCTACTGGCAAAATCATGAATATATTACCTCATATCTACCGGCAAGCAATTAGTTGTACTAAGATTCTTAGATCTTTCCACCTTGTATGGCAGTAAACGTGAAATTCATATTATTGCAAGCAGAAAAGAGTAAGTGAGTGGTCATGGAAGAAGTCGGGGGTCGTCACCAAGCACACTACGACATCGGAAACATTGACAGACATGCAGCGTCATCACACACACATTTGTCCTGTACAGAATGGCACAAGTTCTCCGTACGTCCAGTCCTCTCCGCCCCACATAACACAGGGGCCCAGCAGAGTGACAAATCGTGTAACAGCATCAACAACACCAGCTGTCACCGATAGATTTCAGAAACACGTTTCCACGGAAGCCCCACAGGATATGAAGACACTTCCGTGGAGTAGCGACATCTTTGACATTTTTGCGTAACAGACAGAACATTTGTGAGGCAGCGTGCAATCAGGCACTCGTCAATATAAAGAAATCAGGGAAAGCGGCATTTTTCTGGGGCAATTTTTTTATAATTTTCTTTTTTTGGCTCTATACCTTCTACATCCATTTAAAACCACATTTCTGCATGGATTGTACTGTAAAACATTGGTCAAAGGCAGAGAAAATTTTAATTAGCAATTTCCAAGGACACTCAAGTTTTGGAAATCACAAAACTTTGGCGGCCACTTTCTTGCTAATTTTACCTCTGATACCAGGCTACCCCCACCTCCTTCCATGGCAAACATCTTGGCTTCGATTCAAGATAGATGGGTAGTTTTTCCACCAATTGCAAGACAGGTAAACAAGCTTTAAGATGACACCGATAACTTCATATGTCCAAAAATTGACGAGCGCCTGAATCCAGCGCGGCGTGACACATTTGTAACAACATGGACAAGGAACCATCAACTCCCCTCCCTCCCCTCCACATGTTGTCGTCGCTGCAATGTTCTCATTGGCCTGAGGTTGGGAGACTCACCGCGTCTGCTCGACCTCACAGGACCACTCCTCCGTGGTGGGGAAAACTCTCCTCCTGCCTCTTCCGCTTCGTCATCGAGTGGATCCTCAAACATCCTCCCTTCATCAACTGTCTCTTCCTCCTCCTCCTCAACAGCTCCATCTCGTATCGACTCGAAATACTCTTCCACGGTGTAGTTGAGCTTCTTCTCCATCGCTCGGACTCGCTGAAGGAACATATCTTTGGCGTATTGATACAACTGCACGTCTAGACCGTTGGCGTGAATCACACGCTGCTGCATCTCTCCCGTGATGTCGATGCGGCTGACGTGGGTGTTTTCTCGCTGCTCAAAGTTCTCGATGAACCGCAGGCCAAACGTGCGCTCAAACAGGAACTGTGTCTTCCTCTGCTCCTCCACGATCCCGAAGAAGGCAAACTCGAGAAGGTTCTCTTTGGCGCTGGCTAGCAGGGTGGAGTTGACAAACGCTGGCTCCAGGCTTGACCAGTCGTAGCAGTTGACCTTGGTGAGGTTGGCCAACATCCGGGTCATGCGGTTAAAGGCCAAGTTGTGCCTGGAAAACACAGTCAGAGTATAGTTATAGGACATTCACACACACATACACAGTCAAAGCATGAGTAAAGTCAGTACACACACACACACACACACACACACACACACACACATACATAAACGCAGTGTCAGAGTATAGTTATAGTTAAATTAGTGCTGGTCTTACTTATAGGACAAACACACACACATACACACACATACACACACACACACACATGGTTAAGTTAGTGCTGGTCTTGTAAGTGAAGAGGACACACACACACACACACACACACACACACACACACACACACACACACACACACACACACACACACACACACACACACACACACACACAGAGAGTCAGAGTCTAGTCATAGTTAAGTTAGTGCTGGTCTTACTTATAAATAGGACAAACACACACACATACACACACACACACACATAGTCAGAAAATAGTGCTTGTCTTGTAAGTGAAGGGCGGACAGACAGACAGACACACACACACACACAAATGCCACACGCGACAACAGCAAATTCCTTTCTTCGCTGTATCAAAGACAAAATGTGAGGTGTGCTGACAAAATGAGTTACTTCTCACAGTTCAAAAATGGAGATATTGACCAAAAATCGACACTTGGGTCAAATTTCTAGGTTAAGGTTTGCTATTGATGCAATATTCATTAAGTAGTAAATGCCTTTTATTATTTCACACTTACAAATTATAAAAACTTCACCTATAAGCATGATCTATTTCCATAGGGCCCTAATCCGAGAATTAACTCATTTAGTCAGCAAACTTCACAAATAATGAACGACATGATCATTAACCCTTACACAGCCAACAAGACATGACCATTAACCCTAACACACCCAAAAAGACATGGTATGACAAAACAGTCGCGGAGGAAAGGCTGCTACCTTGTAAAAGTACAACCGTAATTAACTAAATGATTCAGCCCCCCTCACCCCCACGAAAATGTTTAATTTAATCCGTCTATGTTAATATGTTGACGTACTTGCAAGAAATGAATTCCTCAAAAGTCACATCGGTCCAGTCCTCCCCTGTATAACAGAAGGGCACTTCCTCTAGCGTGGCCTCGTGCCCATTGCAATGTAAGCGAGCCGCTTTCCATGTGGCGCCGCGTCTAACATGTTGCCACTCGCTCAAAAACCGTGGGAGTGGATCACGCAGAAATGTGATATAGTGGTACCTGGAACAGACAAATCTCAAGATGAATCATGTGTAGACACGTAAATCTTCACAAAAGATGGGCATTCTGTGTCCAATTTATCTAAATTAAACTTCAGTTTTGTGTCAACGTGAAACTGTTAAGTCAAATCTCGCTATAGCCCCGTTCACCGCCAGGTTTTGCCTATGTTATGAAAAGGAAAGCTTATATTATATTATCATAGTATTTTCGCTATATTACGTTGCCATCCACCATGATACGATCTATGTACGTTGCATTCCGTATTAAACTACGTAAGTTTGTTTCGAGCGCACACGCCACCCACTCGGCGGTGGGATAATCTCTCTCCCAAGCGACCTTCTGACCCTGGCCTGCGAGCAGTATCATGTGGCTTTGCCAGACGTCAGCCCGATGATCTCAAGGCCAGAGGTGGCCAAGAGGCTTCCATTTTGTGAGGGATCCTACTCAAATCTAATTGACAGGTTTGACACTGCCCTACCATTGATGGATAAAGGGTGAAATAGTGTTTTCACTTTCCTCTAGCTCATTTAGGTATTTTCCTAAGCCAACAAAATTTTGCAACGCATTTCAGCAGGCCAGCGACCAAACAAAAATTTTTTTTTTTTTAAATCTTGATCCAGCAATAAAAGTTTTTCTCTTTGGGCCCTATAATATATTATAGCTGGGTATTCTTTTACTTTCCATCTCATCTCACGCCTAGAGCTATGTCCATTTTCTACTATGATTCGCCAAACACAGACATTGACCTTATATTTCTTTCTGTAGAAAATTAATAGTTTTTTAAATATTTGAAGGTTTTTAATTGAACTTTATCACACTTAACTCTTTAAGCCTTCTTGTGTAGTAATTTCCGGGCTTTACACCAATCTCGGAGGGGGTGGGGAATTAAAAATCTGAGGGGTTACAGGGTTTTCACCCATAACTTGATGTTTTGCAGTAAAATTTTCTTGAAAATAATTTATTTGCAACAGTTTTAGTGGCTAAATGTGTGATCTGCAGCAAAAAATACTGCAGTCTGACCCCCAAATCAGCGCATCTGTGTGCTGGAGAGAAAGTAAAAATTTACAAACTTCTTTTGCAGTGACTTTTGAGAATGGGCTTTGGCTTTAGATTCTGTTGGTCATCCAACTTTTACACACCCATATGTAAAGATCTGAGAAGATTGAACAGAGCGATTTCATTTTATCTTGTTTTCACCACGGTCAAACGAACTTGAAAGTTAGTCTACAGTTGGTAAATTTTCACTGTACCAACACACACAAATGCATTGATTTGAGGGCTAAACTGCCATAACGTTCGCTGTAGAACACACGTATGGCCACCAATAACACTTGCAAATCAAATGTTTACAAGTAAATATATATCCTAATTGTCAGAACATCAAATCATTGTGAAAGGCAGGGGCACATGCCCCCAGATTCTTTTTAGGCCCCCCTGAAACTCCTCCCCCCATGCCCCATGTTGTTAAAATCAAGTCAAATATTACTATTTTCAAACATCAATAACTATTTGCCGCAAAAATGAATTTGTACTCAGCATGCAAAATACTACTCGAAAAAAAAGTATATATATACATAAAATGTGTACATGAGACGGGTGCATGAGTAAAAAAAAAGGCCCGCTCTATTTCTCCGAACGTTCAGGAAAATAAACTTGAACTCTATTTCTCCTAACAGTTTCAGTTCTCGCGGGAATTTTAGAACAAACGAAAGTGGCGGCCCCGTTTTGGTTTTGTCTGTTTTTTTTTCTTGGAGTGTGCATGTGTGTGTGTGTGGCCGGTGGCCTGTGGGCTTTTTTTAAGGAGCGACCGGGGGGGGGGGGGGGGGGGGGGGGTTACATATATTATAAATATATATATATATATAAGGATTTTCATTTTTGTGGGCGACTAAATGCAAAATAGGTTACTGCCAAGGTCAAGCAGTCTTGTTTTCTCGCAGTACCTTTTGAAGGTATTTTCAAATGGAGTATCGGGAACGTTGCCCCAACCACAACTGAAGTAGTCTGAATATTTAAAAAACAATAGCTTTAGAAATTGAATTCGAAGCAAAAAATGCTTGTTCTTCCCAGTCCTCGCAGAACAGCAGAATGAAAGGATGATGCCTAAATCTCGCATTATAACAAAAAATCTCGAGAATGGACACCGGTCGGAGAAATGAGTTCAACTTTACCCGAACGTTCAGAGAAATGACAACTTAAAAAAAAAAAAAAGGAGTGACGCGATGGCAATTGACTTTATTGACGCGGTAGTGTCCATTGCCACCGAGTGACGCAGTGTCAAGTCTAAAAACAATGCTTTATTTAAAGCTTTCGATTCATAATGTGTTACGAACGCATGGAATTTAGATCTTACCCCCTATCATAAGTTGAAGTCAAAGTGCTTACACACACTGGGTTCGAAAGGAAAATAGTATAGAGGTCAATTTCCGAATGTTTTGCACTCAAATTCTTCTTTTTACCTGCACAACGGTATTCAAAACTACATGTTAATGATCTATAAACTTATGTTTTATCAGGGATAAATTTTATGTCATTAAATTTCATAAATTGAAGCGCATTTGAAAGATTTTGTTTCACAATAAAAATGAAAGTCTTGTTTCCTGGCAATCCTTTCGAGCTCCTCATGTCTCAGTGGGTCAATTTGTTTTCTAATTTCACTGGACGAACATCTAGAGACCAACTTCAACTTGGCATATTTTGAAGGAAAGACGTAGGCTAGCCTCTATGCTTCGGTGTAGAACCAACACAGCAGGCGATTCTAGAAGTAGCCCACAAACGCACACTAAACTCAAGCGAAAATAAGCTACTTATTAAGGAACATAAATCGGGGGGACAGGGGTTAGAGAGAGAGAGAGAGAGAGAGACCCCTGCCCCCACACACATAAATCGGGGGGACAGGGGTTAGAGAAAGAGAGAGAGAGAGAGAGAGACCCCTGCCCCCACACACAGAGAGGCAAAGAGAGAGGCGTGCGTCGGAAGTTCACAAACGCAGAAAACTGAGCACATATATACAGGCTAGATCTACTCACAAACACAAAAGAACTCTATTTACTCGGTGGCACGTCAATTGTCACCGCGTCACTCGGTGGCAGTTGATAAAAAGTCTAAAAAGACAGGCCTCTATGGCTTGTTGAAAGTTGTTGAGGGTTCAAAGGGGTTAGGGTTAGGGTTATACGGGGTGCCCACTATGGATGGGATCAGCCGATCGGGTGATCGCCTCAAACACAAACATCTTTGTTTTCATTTTCAGGCGATCGGCCCGATCCAGCCGTAGTGGGCACCCCATATTAGGGTTTAGGGCTAGGGTTAGTATTAAGACCCTGTTCAAAATATCTCCTCCTTTGTGTGTTGTTGGTCGGCCGGCCCTCTGTGAATTCCTTGAAGTCCTTCCCTATAATATTATTTTTTTATACTAACTACACTTTATTTATTGGCCGTCTTAGTCCGAATAAAATTTTTTCATATTCGGACTCGAGTCAAAAAAAAATAAATTCATATTCGGACTCAAGTCCGAATATGAAAAAATGTTATTCGGACTCGGGTCCGGAAAAAAGGTGTGTCTTCGTTCTATAAAAATCTAAACTTCAGTGCTTCCAATTTTCCGCCATTTTTTAGTTCCCCCAACACCTTATCTGCCGATCCGATGCCCCCCGCATGTTTCCCACTTTCTTTGTTGTAAAAAAAGGTAAAATTAAAGATTAGCAGACCACCTGGCACCTGCATATTATGAGCTGTGTAAAAAAAAAAGATCGATTCGTTCAAATACACATGCCGCCTGTGTCATCTCGATTGTTTACCAAGAAAAAGTTGTGTTGCGCACGCCAACTTTTGATTCCACAGACCAGCGCACAATTCATTACGTAGATCTACGTTAAGACTAGTTTATTAATGATCAGTTGGCGGGAGAAAAAAGACTGACGCGTATGCGACGTTCAACGCCCAGACCGATAGTGCCCCCCCCCCCTCCCTGACACGCACACACAGCCACACGTGTGAAGGCCGCCCATCCGACCCCGTCACACGCTAACCAGCCATCTTTAATTTTGCTTCTGATTAGCTCTTGACAAATAAACATTTATAAATAAGCGCTATGACTTTTCAGGCCCGCCTCAAATTCATCATAAGATAAAAACTCGGCTCCTGCACAAAACGCCATTTTGCCCAAAGTGATCCCGGTCTCTAGATCTACCCAGCCTGAGGCGAGTCACGATGAGGCAGGACAGGAAGCCAGAGTCACGAGTCACAGGAAGTCGGAAGTGATGTCATGCTGGACAAGAATCAAAGTCCGAATAACATTTTTTCATATTCGGACTCGAGTCCGAATAGTCACTTCATTATTTATTTACTTAGATCTCTACTGACCTTCTGTTCTTTCTGGACTTGACATCATTCTCTTGAAACCATTCGTCAACACAGTCATGAAGTTCGGTCCAGTCAGCGTGAACGCCACACATCCATCCCGTCGAGTGGCGGCTGAAGAGCCAAACCCTGTTATTTCTGGTGAAACATTCGCACTTTTTCACACCAGGTTCACATTCACAAGGGGGTTGGACATCAAGATTATGAACGAGGTGTCGACCGAATGTCGCTCCCCCTGTCTTCTGAATGTGTAAATAAACTAACACGTCGTCAGCTTCAAGATTAACATGTCGAGACCTATCTAAAGAACTTTGACTAAAACTGTGCTTCAGAAGTTTCCCTTGTAAATAAGCATCAAAATCGTTTTTGAAGGGAGCAGCGGTCGGGCTCGTCATTCCAAAACATGATGAACCGGAGCACGTATAAACGGAAAGAAGACAAAAAACAAGCACCATCAATGTTAAACCAATAAGAATATTCCGAAACTTGGTGGACATCTTGCAAGATTTTTACACTTTGGAATTCAGGAGGCCGACATTCCACTGGATTCTATCCGAAACAATGCAATCCAGAAGACTAGATCTAAACGGAAACATCATAAAAACATGTTTACAAAGGGTAGTATAGTGACTAACGATACAGACTACAGAGATGACTGAGCCCTGAGCATCTCGAGTACTGGAATTAGGAATTGAAGTATCGATTAGACCTGGGCAGAAACTCAAACAATTTATTCGAACAACCGAATACACGCCAAAAACTAGATCTAGGTCACCGTTTCATTTTGCCAAAGCGATTCATTATTCGTTTCTGGTGTAGGTGTCTATTTCCCAATTATTCAATTTCTTAGGCTAGACCTACTTAGTTTCCCACTTGTTTCTTGGTCTGCAATTGGCCTTGAGAGTGAATCGAGTTACGTGCCCTTTAGTGCCTGTAGTGTTGGACTGAGGATGTGGGATAGTTAGGCTACGTGCAAGGAAGTTTTACAGTTAAGTATCAGGGGATGGATTAAGTTTAGTGAGGGGATGGGAGATGACTCTTGGCTATATGACAGCGAGTGACGTAAATCGACTTTTTCCCTCTTTGTTACAATGATGCAGCTAGATCTAGGTGCACACCGGCGTCTCTAGTGGGCGATTAGGAGCTTTGCTACTGCACACAGGGCACTCGAGTTCGATTCCAGAGTGGAGGTGGATTCTTTATAGAGTAGATCTATATCTGTTATTCTTCTGGGATGTTGTATCCCTTTCATCCCGGGTCTGTCTGCTGGGATGTTGTATCCTTCTCAGCCCGGGTCTGTCTACTGGGATGTTGTATCCTTCTCAGCCCGGGTCTGTCTACTGGGATGTTGTATCCTTCTCAGCCCGGGTCTGTCTACTGGGATGTTGTGTCCCTCTTAGCCCAGGTTGGCCCTTGCATGCCAGAACCCGACTCATTGATCTAAATTTTGTCGATGGGGGCGTAAAAAAAAAAAAAAAAATTTAAGTTGAAGAAACTTCTTTGTTGCACACTCTAACTTTTGTAAGTGACTTATTACGACCTTAGAGCATGCATCAAAATAACATTGAGTGTGTATCTAGCTTACGATTATTATTGTTTATATTGCTGCTCATTTATATTATGCATGTGATTGTAAGCCTACTTGTGTGTGCACGTGTGTACGTGTGTGTGTTTGTGTGCGTGTGT